>NW_015151457.1:72256-89372 GCF_000732505.1 Cyprinodon variegatus | reverse complement strand
CATCCATCCATCCATCCATCCATCCATCCATCCATCCATCCATCCATCACGCTTATCCCTGCTGGGGTCCCCAGAGATGCTGGTGCCTATCTTCAGCTGTCAATGGGTGAGAGGTGGGGTACACCCTGGACGGGTTGCCAATCTATGGCAGGGCAACACAGAGACAAAGAGGACAAACAACTGTTAACACACACACACTCACACCTAAGTAGGGCCGCTAGAACTAGGCCTACTTTGAACAGGGGGTTCTGTGAACATTTTTGTTATTTTTGGACAAAAGACCTATAAATAAATAAGTAAATAGAGTGAGATTCACTTCTTTGTTTTGATATACACTTCAGTGCACGCAACCAAGGTCTATAAAACACAGACTGTCAAGAAACGGGACACATGGACCCAGTATACAAGAGGAGACAGTCAGGAAAGTTCAAAATGTTTATTAAAACAAAACCATAGATGGACAGAACAGAGGCGAGGCGCTGATGTGTACCTGCGGCAGGAGGCAGGCGGGGAACCGCCCAATCACTGACTCTCTGGAGGGAAAAACACAGGTAAGTGACCAAGATAATCTGATAGGAGATAATTATCCAAGGGATTCACTTACCCGGTTTAACAGTTCAGTCCAATTTCTCAATTATAGGCAGGTTCAGGCGATACAATGCCAACAAGATGCGGCCCTGAGCCACCCAGAGTGTCCCCTATACTGAGGACACTGGCTTGAGAATAATATCCTCACTGAAACAGGGACAAGAAGCTTGGACTAACTAAAACTAATGAAAACAGAACCTAAAGACATCAAACAGGAAACAAATAGAAAGTAAACAATGATCTGGCCCCGATAGCTGGGCTGAACCGCATATAAAGGAACAGACGCAGGTGGATGATAATTAGAGACTGGGCAGGGTTAGGCAGATGAGTGAAATGAATAATTAAGGTGAGCTATCAAGGCAGACCATGACACAGACATCAGTTCTCAGGTGAATATATGCGCTATTAATTAAACCTCACAATAACACTATAACAATGTAGATTTGGTCAGCTTGCATTAACCCATGTCAATGTGTATATGTCACCCGTGACTATTATGTCCAAAATCCTTTTATGTAAACCACAAGGAAATAATTATATTATTCTTCTATTTAAACATTATTGAACAGTTTTCCACATAAAGAAGACTAGACCAAAATAACAATCTGAAACACCATGGCTACTTTAAACTGAACAAATAGATATGAAAGTGTGTGGCGGCACCATGCTTTTACTATGAGCTACAGGCAGGGTCCCCTGCCTGGTTACAGGTGTCAAATGTTGAGGTTTGCTCTGAGGTCATAGAGATAAATTCTCTCATGAGCGGACCAATCCGAAATGCGTTTCTGTGCCATATTTCCTTCTTGTTTCTTTAATTAGTCTATGTAAATGTACTAGTCTGCTGCCGCAAGCAGGATACCGCCCTCTAGCTTACTTGATGTTGCCATGACAATGTAACTTCCATGAACTTGTGCTGATTAGGCATTCATTTTAATTAATTTATAATCCAAATACACAAAATAGTAAATCAAAAAAGTCAAAATCATTTCCCAAAATATTAATAATAAAGTTATAAATTGTGCAAAGTATTTTTAATAGGGCTTGGTCGTCATGACGTAAGCACTTTCCGTCGCCGACATCTTGATGGCCTCTTTTACCGCGGCTCAGACTACTGCCTATGACTACGCATACTGTACTCCTTCTCAGCCGTGTTTTAATTTGATTAATTTCACCTTAACTTGATTTCAACCATGGTAAACCGTTGCTGTATTTTTTTAATCACCCTCTCTCGCCACTTCCCACAGCCATGCACCTAAGGACAATTAAGAGAAGCCAGTTAACCTTACAGTCATGTATTTGGACTGTAGAAGGAAGCCAGAGTACCCGGAGAGAACCCATGCATGCACAGGGAGAACATGCAAACTACATGCAAAAAGACCTTCTTCTTTCTTATTTTCTTTTAGATATTGCCGTTTTGAAATCTCTATAAATGCTTTAATGCTCTATAAATGATTCTAATTGAAGAACAACAGCATAAAATAAAATTTCAAACTTAACCTACTGGGGAGTTATGTGGTTTTCACAACCCTGACGGCACCCCATGTGGTCTCCATGGGCCCCTTGGTGCCTGCGGTGACCCCGGTTTTAAATGATTTTGTATTATAAAGGAATTCAAATCAGAGCATAGTGGCCAGGTGAAATGGAGTAGACGTTTTCAAAATATACAGAAAATCTAAAAACTGTTTGGATTTAACACCCATGTGTCTTTGAAGAACCGCCTTTCGTTGCAATCACAACTACATCATTTACAATGACAAATCGAGAAGCTTTACACATTTAGAGAATTATGTTATTATTTTTCCCTATCCTTCAAAAATTATTATTACAAATCATCACTGTAGCAAGTTTTTTTTTTATTCTATGGTAAGATCTTGGGATTTACTTTAACTAAGCCATTCCAAATAATAAACAAACTTTCTAAACCATACCACTGCAGCTCTAAGTTTAAACTGCAACGCTCTCAAGAGTTTTGCAGCAAAACAACTTCTGTCAACTGTTGAAAAGCCTCCCTATAGCATGATACTTCCTGCAAAACTTGTTCAGGGTAATCTCTCTCTTCTCTGCTTGAAAAAAAACATCTTGCATCCTTTTTGATTCTTAATGTGTTGATTTTATCAACCTGTGGGTAAGACAAGGAAACCCTCCTACTTAGAATATTACTGTGATCAGTAGATCCTTTTAAGATCTTTTTGATACAAGCCTCTTGATCAGAGGTGCCCAAGTCCAGTCCTTGAGAGCTATAATCTGGAATGCAACTGTTAGATTAGGGTATACTGGAGAAGAGATGCAGCTTTGCAGCTCTTGAGCACATTACTTTGGTAGTAAATGCCAATTTTCAATCATTTTTATATTATGCACCTTAATGCATAAATGTTATACAAATGAACTACCACTTTTCTTTTTTTCTCCAGCATTACCTATGAACAGTAGAAAATAGAAAAAAATAATAATAATAAGGTGAGTATAAGAGGATTTTTTTTCTGTCCACTAGGTGTCCTTCTTCCCACATGTAAAATCAGGACTTAATGTTTTCCTTGGGTCTGTTGGTCGGTTGGAAATGGTTGTTTACAGCACTGTCTTCCAGGGTCCCCCTGATGATGTCTGACTCGTTATTTAATTCATATTATAGGGAAAACCCAGTATGAGTTTCTAACAACCCTGTGATGACCACATCACAAGCTCAGTGCAGAAAAAAATGAACAAAATAGGGACATAACTGCCTTAAGGGCCCCGGTGAAGACTTTGGTCACAGCCAGTGAGGACCACAGACATGACTCAGACGAGTAAAGGGATAAAATTGTACCTTCTGTTTCCAACCATGAAACCATAATGTTTTTATAATCCTATAGGATTGAACTTTGTGCTCAGAGTCATCTATATATTGTAGTGCTGAAAAAATGTCCCCATAGTTAGTGAGGACAACAATGTTTTTTCGTGTCTGCGATCTATAATCTACTGAGGACTTAACATAGATTTATGTTATTTTAGAAAATACAAAACAATGGTAACACATTCACTATTAATGATATTTTAATTACAAGTAACTTCAAACTAATACCCTACAGACAGTATAAGAGGAATTTCTGCGAAAGAAGAAATGTGATTTAAAGTGATTTTTGACAAACGCAGTTTATTGAAACATATATGGAGGTTTTTGGTTTTTTTTTTCTGCCCTGATTTAAAGCCTTAGTTCACCAAAGAATAATTGTTTCTAAAGAGTGCCCCAGTGCTTACAAATCTGATAAAGGCCTAAAGAGGTAGAGCTGACAATAAAAGGTTAATCTCGTGACCCGCTGCCGGGGGGTCATCCAACCCCCAAAACCCAGGGGTGCCACCAGAAAGCTTTGAAAACAGCAGGCCAGATGGAAACCATGAATAATTTTGGGGTGGTTCTCCAAATTTCAATAGCCATAGCAGAATTTCAGGAATTCATAAGGATTAATGAAGCTTTTAAAAATGTTTGATTAAAAAAAAAAAGACAAACTTATAAGAGGTCATGATTACAAGTAGGCCTACCTCTGCACCAACATCCTTCACTAACTACATGAAAAACTTGAAAAAAACATAAGTAACAAGCAATATATTAGGCAGGCTATAGTAGAGAGACAAATATTTAAATGCCACATCCTCTAAACGGCAAAAAAATGGCAGAAGCATGTTTAAGTAAATAAATATGGCAAGAATGCAAGACTAAGTTTATTTGCCATATAGGCGGCGAAGCACAATGCACTGTTGACATTTATTTAAGCTTAAGTCTGTATAAAATAAAACCATCAAAGAAACTTGTAAAACAAAAATTCTCCTTTTTAGTAAGAGCAATTAGATGCTGCATATTTTTCTTTTAATATTTTAGTGTTTCACAGAAACTGGCGTTTTTATTTTGAATTTCTGTTAACTTTGGATGGAATACCCCCATAACAAGTGACTCCGTTGATTAGTTTTTGCTCTTTTTATGCAGCAACCTCCCCATCCACATCTCTATGCATGTGACCCCCGCCCCCTCCTCTCTTTTGTCCCTTTTCGTTTCCTGCGCTGAGACAGGGAAGCTGATCCCCCTCCCAGTCTCTCTAGTATGGCAAGCTATTGTAACATTTACTACAAAGCAGCTTATGAGGGGGAAAAAATGTAATTAGCATTTCAGATAATAATGAAACTCCTGGTATCCACAATATAACCTTTATGATATCTAAAAACATTATCATCACTCGAGTGTTTAAAAAAAAACTTATGACCAGAAGCCCCTAATTGAGATATATCTGCTATCAAATTATAACAGCAAAGTTTTGAGTATTAAAAAGTAGACAGCTCTTCATTTCTCCATAATAATCAACTGAGAAACATTTCAAAGTACACATTTTCTTTAAAATAGAAATAGTTATTTAGCTTTTGCTGTACTTTTTAATGCAATTCTTTCAACCGATAATGCTATTGTAGACCTTCAGAGTGCAATCAACAACAGAAAAGTCAGTTATAAAATGCAGGTATGACAATGCAGACATGTGTTTGGGATCTAATAGATCATAAAGGAAGGGGTTCTTGTCAGAGTAAATTTATGAACTTTTTGTGCTGTCTTTAACCTGATATCTAAGTTGAGATATAGAACTATGAACAAAAGAGTTGTCTACTCCTGTGATAGTTAAATGATCCTGCATGTGTTAACAATGTGTATTTTATGCAGTAAGCATGCATTTACAAATATTTACTGTTCTAATGCAGATGAATGGTAAAAGTTCTCCAAGGTAAATTTGAATTTTAGCCAAATAAAGTATTGATTGTCAATGAAGAATGCAATCTGAAATCCACAACAAGAAATAATTAGTGTATGGATAAATGCAATGCAGATGTTTCTAAAAAGTCTAAACATAAAAAAAAAAAAAAACAGGTATGGGTATATTAAAACTTTCAACTACTAATAATAACATTGTTGCAAATTTTAATTTTTTATTTCGTGCAAGGTATGTAATTGCTATTCACTTGGTGAAAATATTCAATAAATATAAAATGAAGAATAAAAGATATTTTATATTAAAAAGGTTTGTATATAATTGATAATCAATATAAATGCATCCAGCTGTCGGAGCTTAGTTTTACAAAAATACACAAATTATGATTAAAAAACAGACATTAACATTGAATGCAACCAAAAATCTAAATGATACATTCATTCTGTTACAGGACAGCTTTCATGTTAGATTATTTGGTTTGATGTTACTACCTCAATTTGACCAGTGTATTCTCATTATGAGTTCATATGAAATCGTACGAAAAGTTATGCACCGTAATTTCGTACGTTTTGGACGTTTTTTTCGTCGTATGTGCATGCGCATCTTACGCACAATTCAAGAACATAGAATATAAATTACAATTAGCCCTAACCCTGAGATATAAAACAGCAAGCAACGTAGTTAAAGACATCAATAAGTGATTATTGCACTGTTTTTCCCAGTTTTACGTCCGTCCGCGGATCTGCTTTTTTTTTTCTGTCTGCCACCGCATGCGCACTGATCTGGTTTTTTTGATGAAAAAAACTCCAAAACGTACGAAATAGTGTGCATAACTTTTCGTACGATTTCATATGAACTGATAATGAGAATATGTTGATTTGACACTGTAAGCTTCCAGGAGAGGACCCCTCATTTTGGGACTGATCAGTCAATCATGTTGACTTCTATAGACCAGTCACACACAGCCAAGGAAAAACTGGATTCATACTTAAAGTTATAGTGGAGGATGTTCTTTTTCGGGTGGATCATCAAAATTAATGGTTTTACTAATTGTCAATCATTCTGGTGATATGTTTACGTAAGGCCGTGCTACATGCTCATCACCATTTTCACTTACCATTGGTGAGTCTGACATGGTGGAAAAATTGCAAATCTTATTTTGGAAAGTAAGCTTGTATAACCGAGGCAAACAGCAATTTTTAAATGGGCTTGTGTGCTTAATAGGCCATCCCTCCCAAGAGAGTGTACGGGGTTATGCATGTTCATTTGTTTCTCTCCGAAGTGGACAGGGTGGTATGGAAGAGGAGGGCCACTGAAAAAAAACAAAAAAGTTAACTGATTTTTAAACGTTATTTCGGTATAATATGAGAAAGAAGTCAGAATTCTGACCAATCTCAGAATTCTGACTTTTTTCTTAGAATTCTGAAAGTCAAATTCTGAGAAAAAAAGTCAAAATTCTGAGATTAAAGTCAGAATTCTGAGATCAAAGTCAGAATTCAGAGATTAAAGTCAGAATTCTGAGATCAAAGTCAGAATTCTGAGATTAAAGTCAGAATTCTGAGAAAAAAGTCAGAATTCAGAGATTAAAGTCAGAATTCAGAGATTAAAGTCAGAATTCTGAGATCAAAGTCAGAATTCTGNAAAGTCAGAATTCTGAGAAAAAAGTCAGAATTCAGAGATTAAAGTCAGAATTCTGAGATCAAAGTCAGAATTCTGAGATTAAAGTCAGAATTCTGAGATCAAAGTCAGAATTCTGAGATTAAAGTCAGAATTCTGAGAAAAAAAATCAGAATTCAGAGATTAAAGTCAGAATTCTGAGATCAAAGTCAGAATTTAGAGATTAAAGTCAGAATTCTGAGAAAAAAGTCAGAATTCAGAGATTAAAGTCAGAATTCTGAGAAAAAAGTCAGAATTCTATTTTTTTTGCATATTAAACCGAAATAATATTTAAAAATCAGTTAACTTTTTTTTTATTTTTTCATTGCCCCATATCTTCTTCCGTAGGGCGGGTCTTTTCAAAAATTCGCAAAAAACCTCCACTATACCTTTAAGACTCAAAAATCAATACAATACTCAAATTAAAACAACTTTAAATAGAAAAGATTGTTATTTCAAATAACTGATACTTTTAAATAGCAACGAAATAAATACATTATAACATAATACTTATAAGTATTTTGTTATATGTATTTATTTTTGTTGCTTTTTTTTTTATCTCCCTTGTATACAAGGGTGATAAAAAAATGTGGCTAGGATCCAAAGTCCAGTAATAACAAATCAAACAGACCAATAGGAAAGCTGCTATTGTAGGTTAAAGGTCGTATCTATCTACAATAATGAAAGACTGGGCTGATGGTTACATTCAAATGTACTCTAACAGCTGCTTTCTTTAATTGATTGTATTATAGTCTTATGTCGGGGGTGGCCTTCTTGTTTCTGGTAGGAACAGACGCGTTCCTGGTATTAGATTGTAAAATGTTTAGCCATAGATTCGCTGTTACCGAGCTGTAAACACACCCATTGATCTGAGTGAGCGCAGGCGGAGGAGCGACGGAGAGGAGAGAGGAGTGGAGCAGGGAGCTGGAGGAGAGGAACGCCTCCAAACTGCTCCTCTCTTATTATTCACCGAGTTCCTGCATTCAACCAGACCTACGGTGAGTCCCTCCGCTGTAGTCCTCAGTGCCAGAGAGTTTATCCCTGCGAACCAGTTCTCGGAAATAACAAAAGAGTTTTCATCCACTCCGTGGGCGCAAAGGCTTTCATCGTGGCTCTTTCACGAGTGGCATGCTCGCGCGACCCTTCGGGTACGACTGAACTCCTGCTTTCACCCAAAGAGGTATTTCTATAAATCTGCACTTTTTTATTTTAGTATTTTTTTTCCTTCTTCAGGCTGGTTATTAAGTACACCGGGCTAATAAAACCCAATTTCTATTTATGTCAATATTTGCTTTTATTGTTTACATTTTGCATTTCCCGTTTTGTTCCTTTAGAATTTCTGCCTGTTTAAGGTCGTTGCATGCTTCCTTGTCATTGTTAGATGGATGTTTGGTTAAAATGTAAAGCCAGCAGCTTGAATGGATCTGAATCTGTTTGGGTTTTTTTACATCGTTCCCTGCTGCTGCTGCTGCTGCAAGTCTGCGGTCTTTGTTGTGCGTCTCTCTCGGCAGATGCTCGGAGCTAAGTCCACATAAGCCTGGTGTTTACTTTTGAAGTGGTCTCCCTCCCATCCATCTCTCTTCCTGCGTCCATGCTCGACTGTGAGCACCTGGCAATGATTTCTACCAGACTGCAGCCAGAACCTTTTTTTTTTCTTTTCCCATTCTAGTATTTTCTTTTTTTTTTTTTTTTTTCTGCATGGTGCATATAGTCTGGTTGTGCATCTGTTGGATCTGGTTTCTTTAGAACATGATGAGGATGGCATTTCAATCTCATCTCATCCCTTATAGCCCATCATGACTACTTACATTGTATTTTTATATCCTAGATTTTGGAAATGTGTAGATTTTGGGGGTCCCTGGTATTTTTTTAATTTAAAATAATGCATTTTAGAGTCTTGTCATGCTTGGTTTGTCTGGAAAATAATCCCCTCCTGGGAGTCTTGAAAGAATAAAAGCAGAAAATACTCACATTTAGATCATGGTTAAACGATTCTGGAACCTTTTCTGAAGTTTGGTAAAGGCACGCAGAATAGATGATTCAGAAAGGGTCCAGTCATGCAGTCAAGGTGATTCTCTAAATTATCTTTATAGAGTGAAGATTATAATATAGTCTATCTCACAGTATGCATTAAAAACGTCCTCATATTTGTTCAGGAACCAAACTTTTATGCACTTTAACAAGCTTTTACGTGATGAAGTTGTTATTTGATAACAATATGTCCTGGTTTAACAATATGTTTTCATTTTATGGAGCCCTTCTTAGTTTAACCCTATCAACTCTGACTGTTTTCCCTATCTCTGCTGAAAAAGCATCCTCACAGCATACCACTTCCACCTTGCTTTACAGGGGGGATATTGTTTTTAGGGTTATAAACAAGTGTTTAACGTCTGTTGTATGTAACTTTGTGCATATCAATATGTTTGCAAGGCAATGTTTGGTCAGCAGATTGTTTGAAAGAATGTCTGGATATTCTATGAATATAAAATGTCTCAAATTTTAGATTATTTCATTCAAATAGACATTTGGACATTAGATCCGATTGTTAGCTGTTAGGCTTTGTTACGCTTTGTCATTATCAAGATGTTATAGTGTCATTATGTCAAACCATGATGAGGTCAGTTCCCAGAGAAAATTACAGTCGAAATGAAAACATGGATGCTGAAGATAAAGGTTATTTAGTCGGAATGCCATGATGCTGACATTTAGATATTTTTTCTGTGTCTGTTCGAGTTTATTAGTGGTGAGAGTTTCTATGATTTCTGCTTCATATACTAGAAGACCGAAGGGTGCTGAATGAGCAAGCATCAAAGAGCGGATAGGATAAAATTGAATAGTGTCTAAATGAGACACAATAATGTAAAATTATCTGAGAGAAGTATAAGATTAAATTAATGTGCTAAAAAAAAAAAAAGTACCACAAAGATTTCCAAAATGGATAAAAAAGGATGATAAAAAGATTTAGGAATAAATCAAATTACCTTAGAAAACTCCAAACTTCCAGGTTTTGGGACACTTTTTAAAGCAGAGTATTAAAAAGCACAAAATAACCCAAATAACCCAAGGGCAAACAAGACAAAGCTACAAAAAAACAAAGAAAAAAACAACGTAAACTGTCCAAAACAACAATTAACGTTTGCATCTGGACTAAAAATAAGAAAAAATGTGCCTTCAAAAAAGCTACCGAGGCAACATGTTGACTCCGAGCAGCATATATATATATGAAAAGAAAACTGGAAAAAGATGTAAAGTAATCAATATTAGAATGACTGAAAATTTCCATATTGTTTCATCCACCTTTCCTACAAACAGAACCATCATTAATTCACTATTTACTTCATTATGTAAGCTGCAGCTGTGTCCCTGAAGTCATCCCCAGTTGCCTGCCTCTATGCCTCTGACATGAACTATAGATGGTTTTACTTATTAAAATTCTAATTGATAGCATAAGCAGAGCCTCACTAATTAGGTTCCAGCCTTATTAGGTTCACTTAAATCGAGCTACTTACAAATTTCAATTAGAAAAGCAGATGTGTGGTGTGTGCATTTGTTGGAGGTGACACTTTCAGGTGAGAGACCAGGGACGGATATTCTCATCATAGCTGATTCCAGGGGATGACGTGTGCCTGGTCATGTCTCTGCTGGAATGCAATAAAGCCTGTTGAGCGAAGTTAGCAGTTGGTTTTATGTTTCATAAACTGCTGACAAATAATGCTGGTGCTCACTGTGAGAAACCTTGCATGGTTGAGATGGATGCTTTTTGCCCACACACACAGAAACACACACACTTACCACCTCCCACACAGCCAAAAGCGAGTCGGTTTAACAGGTTGTTTGGAAAGCTCCCTAGTTTGGTTTTGCTGACTGTATCGCAAGTCATTTGAGGTTAGCATGAAACCAAAGGTTTGTTAGGTAAATCAGTCAGTTGAAAACCCTGAAGCAAGTATGTGAAGCCGATGCAAGACTGCGATCCAAAACATCTGTGCTCATATAAAGACCATTTAAGAAAAGAGTAAAGAGATGAATATAAAGAAAGTGGTGAACTGCGGCTTAAGAAGAACGCTTGCGGCCAAACGCTGAGAATTACTTCTTTGTGCGTCATGAACATCAAAGTTCGAGTTCAAAGCGATTCAAAGCCAAAGGTAGAAGTGACAGCGCTCATCACAAATCTTGCATTTGTACCTACGGGCTTCACACTTCATTTCCCTTTTCACAAAACTACATTCTCAGGATTCTTAAGCACATGATGCAACCTATGGAAATCCAAACTGTCCCCTCGCCTCTCAAACTGGGTCTTTTGAACTCAAATCTAATGTGGATATGAAACCCTTCACCCCCTAAAGACATCTGCCCTCTGACAGAACTTAAAGGGATCATTCAGGATTTGCAAGTGAGAATCTGCAGAAAGGTTATAAACTGTAAAATATCATACATGCACTATGCAAGTTTCTTGGTGTCTTATTATAAATCAACATTAGCTGATCATAGAAGCTGACTGCTTGTCATAGAGGATCCAAAATTACAGCTGATATTTACCATGCTGATGAAGATTCTCAGTCATCCAGGTCACAGTCATTCTGTAAAAGTTTAAAAACAATCCACTGGACTTGGTTTCCAAGGTTTGAAGAGGTTTCGCTTCCCCCCAAGGATGCTATTTGAATTGAGAAAGCCTGGAGGGGAAGCGAAACGTCTTCAAACCTCGAAACCAAGTCCAGTGGATTGTAACCAAAAACATTGTCTATGTTTATGCAGAAGCTGTTTTATGTTCATTTGAAATCTCTTCCTGTTTCCTGTTTTTACACGATAGATTGGTTATTTACTAGGCAAATGGAGGTGAAACATGGTACGCCACCAATGATCCTCCTGCATGAAACATACACTAAGAACCAACTTTTAAAGTTTGTCTAGTCAGAGTAAAGTTGGGTGTAGGACCTATAGCAATCCTGTTCCTGCATCCATATGGAGAGAGTTACCTTGTATACGGCCATTAACTTAGAATTAGACTTAGATAGCTTTTTGTTGTCCGTTTGTATACACAGTGTATACAAAACGGAATTTCGTTTTGTACAGCTCTCATGACATTTACGTTTGTTAAAGTGCAGCAGTGATCAAATTTAAACAGTGTGTGAGGAATAAAAAATGGTGCAAAAAACTGCATTGATATGGAAGTTAGAGCAAGTGTGAAATGGTTGTTTTGCACCTTAGAGATTTTGGTTGTTTCATGACGTTTACATTAGAGCCATTTGCTGCTGAGCTTTTCTTTTTTATAACTAACTATGCATCGGTTTGTACCTACCAAGTTTGTTTAATGGCTTATTAAATGGCTTTAACTTTTATACGTTTGTTGATATCACAGTTGTTTTAAGATGGTAGAATTGCTCCTTGCATTTTTTTCAAGCTATTTAGCTAAATGGGAAAAAAAAACTGGAGCTGAGATATGTGCTGTTTATTACCTTTTAAAAGGGTGTTACCATGAGTCTATTCATGCTAGACTACATCTGTAATTAAATGATGTAATAAATCAAAGTAGCTAATATGTAAATACTTTCATGAAAAAAAGGCTTTAGTTTTGTACTAAATATAAAACCAGAACAAGTAGCCTTGTTAATATAATAAAAAGTGAAGCATCTTTATGCCTTACAGTGTTTAAAAAATATATATTTGAGCAGTAAAATAGTATTTTAAAAAGGTTGACAGGGCATTCCCATTTTGAGTCGGCTTAACATAAAACTGGGAGGCAGAGGGAGAGATGCCTGGCAGGTGTTTGGAGAAGGTTTTATGGATGTTTGCAAGAGCCTTTTGCCTTCAATGTTTGGAATCCTTGGAATTCCCGGTAACTTGAAGGTTAGGAGCTGACCTCAGTCTGCAGCTGCTGGATGCCTGTAAGGAAACAACAAGCTAGAACAACTTCGCTTTGGAAGGGAGTTTGGAATATTTTGTGAAACTTTTGGCCTTATAAATGCTCATTAGGGTCCTAAGGCAGATTTTATAATAGATGTATTTTTTAAAAGAATTTCCGTATTTAGAAGCTCAAAGAGAGATTGCTTCAGAAGGGCATACTACATACAAGATTCACACATCAACCATTTGTTTTTTTGCTTTATGATCTCTTTTTCTCTATATATAATTATGCTTTTATGGATATAATACCAAACAAATCATATTTGCACATTAATCTCATTGTGTAGGATCAATGCAACTTCCTTTTTTTTTAAATAAAACTTGCTAGGCACATTAGCCCTACTTTACTATTGAAATAGTCTGCATTTTATGACTAACTACTAAAAGCATGTTTCTAAAAACAAAAAAACATTTACTTTATGGATTTTTAATTATTTGATGACGATTGTAATTAATATTTATTCAACTAGTATTATTTAAGTTTATATATAATATAAATTAAATGCATTTAAAAGGTTTGAAATGTTTGGTTCTTTAAGATTTTAAATATGATGGAATAATTAAAGCCTTTTCTTTCTCATCTCTTTCCAGGATTCAATGAAAATGTCAGTGTGCGTCCATGAGAACAGAAAATCCAGAGCCAGCACCGGCTCCATGAATATCTACCTTTTTCACAAATCCTCCTATGCTGACAGTGTTCTCATGCACCTTAACTCTCTACGGCAGCAGAGGCTTTTTACAGACGTCCTCCTTCATGCAGGCAGCCGCTCCTTCCCCTGCCACCGGGCAGTGCTGGCCGCATGCAGCCGCTACTTTGAGGCCATGTTCAGTGGCGGCCTGAGGGAGAGCCAGGCCAGCGAGGTCGACTTCCGAGACTCGATCCATCCGGAGGTTTTGGAGCTGCTGCTTGATTACGCGTACTCATCCCGCGTGGTGATCAACGAGGAGAATGCAGAGTCACTACTGGAGGCTGGGGACATGTTGGAGTTTCAGGACATCCGCGATGCCTGCGCCGAATTCCTGGAGAGAAATCTTCATCCGTCCAACTGTCTTGGCATGCTATTGCTGTCTGACGCCCACCAGTGTACAAAGCTGTCAGAGCTCTCCTGGGGCATGTGTCTAAGCAACTTCCCCGCCATTTGCAAGACAGAGGACTTTCTCCAATTGCCCAAAGATATGGTAGTGCAGCTTTTGTCACACGAGGAGTTGGAGACGGAAGACGAGAGACTGGTTTATGAAGCTGCGCTTAACTGGATCAACTACGACCTAGAAAAGAGGCACTGCTACCTCCCAGAGCTTCTGAGGACAGTCCGTCTTGCCTTACTGCCCGCCATCTTTCTCATGGAGAATGTTTCAACAGAAGAGCTGATTAATGCACAGGCAAAGAGCAAGGAACTGGTAGATGAAGCTATTCGCTGTAAGCTGAAGATTCTCCAGAATGATGGCGTTGTAAACAGTCCCTGTGCTCGACCCAGAAAAACCAGCCATGCCCTCTTTCTTCTTGGGGGGCAGACATTCATGTGTGATAAATTGTACCTGGTGGACCAGAAAGCCAAAGAGATAATCCCGAAGGCTGACATACCTAGTCCTAGAAAGGAATTCAGTGCCTGTGCCATAGGCTGTAAGGTGTACATCACAGGGGGGCGAGGATCAGAGAATGGCGTTTCCAAAGACGTGTGGGTCTATGACACTGTTCACGAGGAATGGTCAAAAGCGGCACCCATGCTCATCGCCAGGTTTGGCCATGGCTCTGCAGAGCTGAAACACTGCCTCTATGTTGTAGGTGGACACACTGCCGCAACAGGCTGTCTGCCAGCCTCCCCATCGGTGTCACTCAAACAAGTGGAACAATTTGACCCGGTGGCAAACAAGTGGACCATGGTAGCACCTCTCAGAGAAGGTGTGAGCAATGCAGCAGTGGTCAGCGTGAAGCTCAAGCTGTTTGCCTTCGGAGGAACCAGCGTCACCCACGACAAACTGCCCAAGGTGCAGTGCTATGATCCACAAGAGAACCGATGGACTGTGCCGGCATCCTGCCCGCAGCCCTGGCGTTACACGGCCGCTGCCGTGCTGGGGAACCAAATATTTGTCATGGGCGGGGATACTGAATTCTCAGCCTGCTCAGCTTACAAGTTCAGTAGTGAGAACTACCAGTGGACTAAAGTTGGGGATGTGACAGCCAAGCGGATGAGCTGTCAGGCTGTGGCATCAGGAAACAAACTGTATGTGGTGGGTGGGTACTTTGGTACGCAGCGGTGTAAAACTCTGGACTGCTACGACCCCACGCTCGATGCATGGAACAGCATAACTACTGTTCCATATTCGCTCATTCCTACCGCCTTTGTCAGCACCTGGAAGCATCTACCAGCTTGAATCCTGAACTGTTCGCCTCTACCCTCCCTATTAGGTAAGATCCATTTCTTAAACCTATACATTTTAACCAATTGGGTTCGGATTTAGGTTTCTGACGCAATCTTTAAGCTTAACTAATAGAATCAAACAAAAAAATCCAACAAACGAGGACCTTTCAATTCTGCTTCCAAACCTAGAGTTAATGCGAGCAGTTTAGATCTGATTCCACAGTGAGAAAAATCGGGGTCTTCTCAGCAAAAGAAGATCAAGGGTAGGGTAGATGGATCTCTTAAATGCTTCTGGGCTTTATTACGACGGGGCAAATGACTATTTTGAAAAGGACAGAAAGGGTAACTGAAAGAGAGTAGGATCCCTTTGCATCTTCTATGGGAGAATCTCTAAGAAAAAGGAGCCAATTAGCTTAACCACACATCCCCGAGACCCTTCCCCACACACACGCTCAACCTTTGATGGGGCTGTGGTCATTGGAAAAGAGAAGGGGGGTTGCTTGCGTCTCACACAGTGTCGGAAGCCATTTATCATCAGTTACAAGAAGAGGTGACTGAGAGGAAAGCCAGCAGGGGAAAGGAGGAGGGGGAGCTAGAGAACTTTCCAGCATGAAACCCATCCTTGGCAGCCCGTACGCACACACATCATCCTTGATAATAGTCATGTTACTCCTTAGATTTAGCATTTCATCTTCTGTCTTAATGACCTCATTCTAACCCAGCACTCCTGCTCTGATGATAAGCAGGCCAGACGTATGTGGAGCATGGGTAGCAAGCTCACAGTTTTCATCTTTCTCTTTGCACAATTCCCAGACCAATGCCCCCACACATTAAGTAGCTGTGCAAGCAATTTTTTTTATTACTTTTTTTTTCAATGCCTGTCAGGCCCCGACTCCTGAGAATAAAAAAGAACAAAGTAGAGAGACTCCTCAAGCTTCTAACTCTGCGTGACTCCCCTCTGATAATGTTAGGAGACGACTTAGAACAGCTATGCTGCTCTGACATTGT
Organism: Cyprinodon variegatus; assembly: GCF_000732505.1. Taxonomy (NCBI): domain Eukaryota; kingdom Metazoa; phylum Chordata; class Actinopteri; order Cyprinodontiformes; family Cyprinodontidae; genus Cyprinodon; species Cyprinodon variegatus. Next base: position 73,135 of record NW_015151457.1, on the reverse strand, counting down.
GAAGTTCCTTCGCTTCTTAGATGAAATATTTTCTTGCACTCATTATCCCCACTTATTTTGAGTGACTCATCTCTTAAACGGACAGATGAGATGGGTGATTTAAAGTATCTTTAAAGCAGAGCAACACAGTGCCCTGATAAGTGACAGATCCTGCTTCTAATTTAAAGTAAAACTTCTTTCTTCTTTTTTTTTTTTGGTGCGCCTTCATGTCATGGCAACTGACAGAGTCCCCTCACTGAACAGAGTGAATAGAGGAAATGTGAGGAATGGAAAAGAAGGCTGAGTGTTTAGGAATGAAAGGAAAAGGGAAGTATGTTGGGACCTCACAGAAGGAGATTGTAGCTGAGAGAGAAAGGAAAAAAAAAAAGAAGTGCTCTTAGATTTTTCCCAGGAGAACAATAACGAACTGTGAGAGAGTTTCTTCTTTTTTACATTTGTCTTACAAATCTGCAGTGGGAACAGATGGAATAATGAAATCAAGGAAAATATCAGTGCTCTACTAATTTAATTGTATTGCAGAATAAAAGCTGAATTAATTAAATCAACGCTCGTCAATATTCATTTGGCTTATTCTGTTTGGATTAATATATAAATGAAAATTAAGAGCTGCTGTTTTTTTCATATATGCACTACTTTACATTTCCATGCTACTTAGTATATACTAACATATTGTTACTGTAGGTGTAAGTAGACATAAGCTGGTTCAACCAGTCAAATGTATAGCTACAATTTCAACACCTCTAAAATTTTGCATCAAAGTAACTTTTATGAGAATTATGAAAAGTGCTAAAACCCCCTGAAGTTTCTCTGGCTCTGTTTAAAGGCATACTATGCAACATTTTTCAGTTAATTAATGTGTTCCATAAAGTTTTGGATGAA
>NW_015151457.1:36710-72246 GCF_000732505.1 Cyprinodon variegatus | reverse complement strand
CGGAACCAGCAAAAAAACAGCGAAAGCCCATGTCGGAAACATGCTAAATTTTCAAACTCAAAAATTAGAACAAAATAGTCACTTACCACAGTAGACATGGTGATTCGTTGCATCGCCTGTCTGCTAAGCTCAAAACAACCGCGCCTGGCTTGACGGAGAAACCAGGAGAACAGCTGAGCATATTTACGACAGTGCACTTTTACTTTCACCCTCTGGGGGGGGCCTCGCTGGAAAATCTACACCGGTTGCATAGTATACCTTTAACACAAAGTAACAATGATAAAAAGTAAAAAAAAGAAAGTGTTCCCAACTACAATCAGTCCCCTTTAGGGGCATATTTTCTTCAGAAGGTTTAAGAACATAAAGTTTTACATAGTTTCAAACTCTGTACCTTATGATCAGCATTTATAAAATCATGGAAAATAAATATAAACAGATATTTATATACATTTTCTGAATAAAATGGTCAAAAACATAAATATTAAATGCTTATTTACCTACTGAACAATAAAATAAGCCTTGGGTATTGAAATAGATCAAATAAAAAAGTCATATCTTTTTATAAAAGCGAGGAGGTTGGATTTTTTTTTCATTATAGCTCCAAAAATATAAAATGATTTTGCATGTATGCCTTTTTAAAAGAAAGGAATTTAGTTGGCAAATTCACTCTTTCTTTAAAAATACTTTCTAAATTTAGCTAAGTTGATTATATCAGAAGGGGACTGAGCTCTGATTATAATTCTCCATCTGCAGCAACCACTTCAGCTGGAAGGCAACATTTGAATGACTCTTGAATTACAGTCAGGGGCCACTAAAATCAGGGGTCATCCCTGAATTTGAATTAAAAAAACAAAGGACCTTGAAGCTGAAATTCTTGCAGGACAATTCTTAGTTTGTTCTGTAATAGCAACCTCTAAATCCAACATGGATTGATAGTTAAGTTTGTTTTAGACCCACAGTAGCTTAGAACCTGCATTTTAAAATAAATCAAAACAGGCTGTTAAATGTGTGTATTTCTAATAGTGATTAGCTTGTAAATTAGGACTGTACTTAAATCATCTATTTTAATCAAGAAGCTTGGTCAGCTTCATAGGGATTTAATGTGTACATTAAAATTGTTCTTGATCTAAAGTTATCAGCTTTAGTACATACTTGAATATCTGAGAGTAATCCTAACTTCCCTCCAGAGTAGTTTCTTAGCTGCACTGAGCACCATTTTACTTTTACCCAATATGAGAATGATTTATAAAAGAATATATACATATTTCTGTCATGTTATCTTATAAGTTTTTAACCGCCTGAGCTGTCAAGAAAAGGTGCTGAAATGAAATTCAATAAATGTTATAAGAAGGAAAAAGGGCAAATTGAATCTCACAGAGAAAAGCACAGTTGAAGTGATGTTGGCTACGGATGAGACGAGGAGCTGGATGTTAGCCAGACTCAGGAAACCGAGTCGGTGGAAGTTTGGCAGAAAATAATCCATACTAGACACGCCACTATGCATCGTAATGCAACTGAAATGAATCAGTTCCCTTGAGCTTTGTCTCATACAGAACAACTGTAAATATTAAGGTTGCTGTTTATTTCGATTGTTAGATCAAAGGATATGAATAAAAGATATTTTCAGTGTCTCACAGCATACATTGATTTATAGAGGCACTCTTTGAACTGCCTTTTATAGGACTCCACTGGTGATATTTTTATTGCCTCCACTGTAGTTCTTTAAAAATCTAAATATCCCCCTTCTTTTATACCTGGTCCTTTGCCTCCTCCACCTCATTAACCTGCTCATCGACTCTTCTTCTCTTTCCCCAGATTTCCAGTTTTGCATCATCTGCTGGTTTCCTAGCCGTGAAGAAGCACATTTTCTCTTCCTCCAAAAGTCGCCAAGCAACAATGTACAGGTGCCCTGCATTAGTCTTTGTGTCGCAAAGAAAAAAAAACTGAAAGAGAAGAACGAATGAATACAAATATTAATAAGCCGGACAGTTATTGAAGGCAACAGACGGCTCGCTCAGAGAAACCCAACCAACTGATGGTTATTCCAAAAGGCACAGACTCTGACCCTGTGTTCAAGTTGTGCTTTCATGCTGCCATAGGAGTGCTGCAAACATATCATAAAAACCTGTGTTCTTCATATTTAGTCATAACAAGCTTGTGACGATCTGTGAAGTTTTCTTTATGACAAAAAAAATATATATATATATGTACAGCATGACGGATGCTTTGGTTTGACTGAATAAAGGGGAACCAGTAGCAGTTGTAAAAAAAAAGAAAAGAAAAAGAAAAAAAAGAAGAGAGTAAATGGATCATGACTGAGTATCTAACTTATACAAGAAAAAAAATGAAGGAGCAAATATTTTTATTGTTTTCAAAATAAGAGCTTTGAATTTGTGCTTCAGACACAGAAGCAAACGTTTGTTCTACCAAGGCTTTCCTGTTGTTGCCACTCATGGGAGTCGAGGAGCAATGCCAGCTGAGGGTCGAATTCGTTCAATGGAATTTGTGCCTGGAACTCACGGCCTTATGCGTCGGCTGCGTTAACGCATTGGATTCTGCAGCTAGGAAGGAATGCTGTACTTCTTATGCTGTAAAAGAGCGACTGTGCTTCTGTTCTGCTGATAAAACTGCCGGCTCGCTTGATGAGTCATCGCTAAAACCCTTTTTAGAGCATGTTCACTCATAGTGATTCAGTGAAAACTGGCATGTACTCTTCAAAAATCTTGTCACCTTAACAAAAGCTGATTTTTTTTGTTGTTTTTTTTTTATATCAGTTTCCTCTTAAACTTGCTGCAGTGTGGTCTTAATTTATATCGGATTGGTAACTGTGTCATGTTAATATGTTTAATCCTATTTATTTCTTCTCTGCCTGCATTCAGATGTGAATGTATGTTTGGGTTTTGTCATGCATGGCCAAGTGTTGTGTTTTTTGTTTCTTTTTTTGGCCTCAGTGAGCTGCCTTTTGCACAGTTCAGTCTTAGCCAGAAGAAACTTGCTTTTTAAGACTCATTCAGATTCCTTTTTCACTTTTCAAATGGTTTGAATAGGGAAAAAAAATACAATTACACATTAAAAAACAGTAGTCACTACACATAGGCTGGATACTTGGATCAACTTTCAATTTAAGATAAGGTTCTGTTTTAAAAATGTGGAAATTTACCATTAATTTCATGAAATGGCAGGAAAACACAGCACCAGTAATGACACCCCCACTGGGAAAAACATACACAGTTTGGTCTCTTTTTGAAATGTCTTGTAGTTATTAGAATAATCATATTCTATTTATAAAGCTACAGTTCCTATATCATTAAAGAGGCAAGCTGCAGGCTTGTTGCCTGTGTGTCTATACGAGGATAACAGTAAAATAGTGCAATATTCTTTATAATGAAGATTTAAACTCTTTTTGATATATTTAATCTACATCTTCCAACCAGTATATCAATAACTGTGACGATCTATTATCTTTGCAGTGTTTGGTAATTACTGGCACGTTTTAAAAATACATTTGGGTGCTGAAGATGGCACCAGCCCAAGCCTAAATTTGACCAATATGAGATGAAACATCACCAGAAAATAGGCCCAGCTTTATCTTACTAAAAGAAAATCCTAAAGGAAAGATGATATGGCACATGTGACACATTAACAACCAAGCACATCACAGATTGACCTCGACACGGTTAAGAATTTGACGGTGTTTGCAGCTGCCCCCAAGGACAGCAGGAGCTATTTGACACGTGCCAACTTGGCTCCCTGAGAGTCAACCTCTAGTCCCATTTAACTGTTTTTTAGCTTGGCTCAGAATGCTGTGTAATGTTAAGGGCAGACACCGCAGTGCTTTTCACCATAAAACCCATTCAATTAAAGCAAGTTTCTAAACCAAAAAAGTCTTAACATGTCTTTTAACATATTTTAAATGTTTTTGTCTGTCTAGGTGACCTGACCATTGCTGAAGTTGCATATTAATTAATTTGCAATATAAAATATGGTGTCATGGTGAATTTTGTATGTTTTTTTTTTCTTTATGAATCCCTGTTCACATCTGTTGGGAATCGGTCCCCTGTAAACTGCCGCTCAGTCCTCCTTCAGCCATTCAGAAAATTCCTCCTATTGTGAATTTGAAGACTTGTGTGGAGACCATTGTGGCTCTGTAACGTTTACCACAACCAACGGCTGAGCTAAGAGACTTCAGCCCAACCAATCAGATGAGGGGAATTCTTTCCCCACAGCACACAAGTTTCCCTGGCAACAGCAACCAATGAATGCCCCTTCAATTTGCACCTAATTGCTGAGCGACACTTCCCCGTTTCTCCTCCTGTTCTACTTCTAATCTAGAACACGGTACCTTTCAAAAATAATGACGTAAATGAGACAGAGGAACCTGTCGGTGTGCGTCTGTTCTTTTATTTGACCATGTAAAAGTTTGATTTGTATTTTTATGGTGTTATTTTGTACATGTGACTCCTTTTTTCACAATGTGAAATTCATGGCTAATAAACATAAGAGTTTTTTCCTCTTGACCGTAACGTTTTGGTTTTGTCATTACTGAGGGGATTTGTCTGTCTGCATGTGTTAATGTCACCCTGCTAGGTCAGACGGTGAAAGCAGCTTCCAATGTATAGCAGGGCAATTGCTCCTTACTGCATGTTTCACATATTTAGGGCGATTTCAAATGAGCACAAGTGTATTGAGGTATTTAGGGCACTATATTGTGCATAAAGGTTTTGTTTGGGGGGGTTAAATCGTCTTATCTATGCCTATGGCTTCTAAGCTTCCTGCACAAGGACGCGCTAGAACAGCCAGATACTTTCCCTTTCTCTGTCAAGTCACCTTGGCAACGGCAACCTTTATCTGCAAAGTGTGGGGGTTGGAGGATGACATGAAATCTTAAAAAGCACCTCTCCCTGTTGTCCCTCCCCCAATTGCCTATTGGAAAACCTTCCTATGGGGGAAATGCATTTCAAAGTGTGGTGTCTGACCTGCGTCTCTAACAGGTCCTACAGCATCCTGCTTAGTGAGAGACTGCACAGCACAGCCCCACTCGTTGCATTCCTCAAGCTCTGAGGGGTCTGTTCATTGTTGACATTCTTCACCCTGTCACGGTTTCTGACTAATGACAGCTTTAAAAAAAAAACAAACACAGTTTTTCTGCTGACCCTTTTATAAACAAATCCCCTTTTTTTTTACTTTCAGGTGTATCGGAGCTTAGGAGATGTGTTTTTTTCTTTCCTAGAAATCGCAGTGCCTTCTGTTAGGATGCAATAAGCTGTTGAAATCCTAGCTTTTCTATTTCAGTCCTGTTTTTCTCAAGCACCGTGAGAGCCAGAGGGAATAAAAAAAAGGGTTGACACTCAAGGTGAAATGTGGCGGCTCTGTGTGGGAGGCCTCTCTGTGTGATCCCACAGTCTCCCCATTAATCAAGACAGGAAGTTGGACTTCCTGTCAGCCAGGAAGTAGGTCTCACCCCCCCACTTTGGCCTTACCCTGCAACCCCCATCCCTATAAACCGCCACACCAACCTCCAGAACATACTGCGGATGGCCTGACCCTTCAACAATGTGCATCCTCTGGGTCCTCTTAGCCTAAGCATAGTTTAACTTAAGTCTAGGGTTTTGTGTGGGCAGGATGCATGTGTGGCCCAGTGTGATAAAAACAAAGCACCTTATAATGTCAATGTTGCCAGGCAACGCAAGCAGTAGCCCTGACTCAGTTCGGGAAAAAAAAAAATGAACGGTGAGAAACCACAGATTTGAGGGAAATTTTTCAATTCTAGATTAACTTCCCTCATAAATAAAAATCTGGATACTTCGATTTTTTTTCCAGCAGGAATTGAAATGAAAAGTATCCAGCATCACTAACTAAACAATTCTTTTTAGCAGGGTATTTTCAAACCGTTTCTGTAGACTGAACTGTCATAACATGAATGCTGCAAAATTTAAAGTCTGGTCGGCTGGACTGAACTTGAATTCTACAAAAATAGAAAAACAAATAAAAAGTGCGAAAAATACATAGGAAAGAAAATAAGCAGTAAAAATTTTCAAATTGTCGAAAATAATTAAAGTTGATGCCTGAATCTTAATCTATCTATCTATCTATATATATATCTATCTATATATATATAGATAGATAGATAGATATTGTTTTTTTGGCTTTAAGTGTCAAATTTAGATTTTTACTTGACTCCTGCACTAAAAATAAATAAAAATGCAGGTACGTTGTAAATTTGTAACAACAGCTTTAACAGTCAGGGAGAAGTTGCGCTTCAAAAATATGCTTGTCAAAGGTTTCTACCTCTGCAGTAAATGTATCACAACTGGCAATGTGGGGAATGTACATGCTATCTTTGATGTTTCTGTAAAACAAAATGTTTGTGGCATATTTGCAACAATAGGCATACTTACTTGAGTAAAGAAGTTTAATCAGTACTTCTACTTTTACCAGAGTATTTTTCAACACAAGTATCTGTACTTTTACTCAAGTACGGAAAGTGAGTACTTTTGCCATCTCTGGAACACACACATGCTAAGCCAAATTTTTTAGCCAGAAGGCCTTACACAGGACCAGCAGTTATTTTAGATGTATTTCAGCATTAAAATGTTGCTCATTATAACACATTGCATTTTCAATGCATATAAATGATCATTAATTAATTTGAAAACATCAAAATTCTTAGATCATATTGGTTAATAACTAAGAAAAATGACCCTTGAAATAGAAGCTAAATAAGAAAATGACCATGAAAGAAGCCAGTACATGGTCAACGTACTTGTTTAGACCGACAATCTAAATGTTATTGAACATCAAGCCGAAGCCACCATCATCTGAAAGAGTCTACGGAGGGGTTACACCATGCATACTGTTTCTGAGGCAAAACAACACAAGAAATGCAAAAAAAAGTAAAAAAAAAAAAAAAAAAAAGGACAAACAATAGCCCAATCCTCCAAGGCTATTAATATTTAAAAAATGCACTCTCCCCAAAAAAACAAAATAACAATAAAGAGGTAAACAGTGGTGATAATTTACCTCTGGTTAACACAGAGGAATACCTTTCCTCTTCGCTTTGTGGAAAAAGAACTTCCATATTCATGAGTGCTGCAGGTTACATAAATTATTACTAGCTTGGTTTCTATTTGTGACTGGTTTCTCTAACCTCTCAGCTGTAGATAAGCTACTGCTCATTCATACCACTCCATAGAGGATGGCTGCTGCCGCCACAGTTAAAAAGGGGCCTTTAGAAACCCCTCATGAACTCCAAAAGATCTATTTCTTCTCGGAAGGTATAGTCTGCTCTTCCTGCAAAGAGCTTCAGCATTGTGACTCCAGTTCAGTTTACTGTTCAGGTGAACACCCAGGTACTGGGTGTCCAACACATTGTAGCTGGAAATACAAAAAGGCAGAGGTTTTCTCTTTACCCTTAATTACTATGCACAGCACAACATTAGTTAGTTATTTGAATTTTAAATTCTAAAATCCAAAAAATATCTGTATGAGCAGCAGCAGATCCAGATGGGCCTGCAAAGACTTGACACAGGGAACACAAGGAGGGCAGCTTTTTTTTTTAAGTAATTAATTTAGAAATAGATTTATTTGTTACAATACTTACAAAAAGCTCTGGAACAAGGGTAATCAATAATTTCAGCTTTTTGGATATTTATTCTGTTTTCCATCTTTAGCATAGTCTCTCAACATCAATCACTGCCTTTACAAATGAGCAATATTCTTTTAAAGTGAAACAATGAACATGACTGATTGATGACGTCATGTTGTTGCACAGCACTACACAGCTTTTACCAAAGTCTATGACAAAAACACTAATCAAAAACACAGATAAACTGGAGTAATATAGGGATGCATAATGACGCCACCGTTATATTTCAGCCCGCATCTTCATATAGACATGCCCTCATCTACATCTTGGTGAATCTAAGTCTTCAAGGTTTATTAGAAAGAAGAAAATAAAAAAGAAGTGGTGGTTCTAGACCTAATTTACCAGGGGGAACCGAATGAAAGAATGAAACAACAAACAGGGCAATGGTTAATCGTTTGAAATATTAAGTGAACCATAAAACCATTCGCAGCTCTACAGATGTAGCAGATGAAAACGGTGATCATATCTAAATATAATAGTGCAACAACCTATTTTTTCCATCACACTTAAAGAGGCATTAGAGAGGCATTGAATTGAAAAAGCTTCCTGGATGGGAAGCGTAACATCTTCCAACTTATAAACCAAGTCCATAGGATTGTTTTTTAACTTTAGAGAGTTTTCAGATACTGTGGCCAAAACACAGAACTGCGGCAGTCTTCTGCCCATTCTCGTAGCTCGCCCTCGTAGGTTTTTTTTTTTACTTCTTTCATCTTAAAAAGAGTTGCCATCGGTGTCTGAGTTGAGCTGGATGCTGGTCGCTTCTGACTATCCACAAAATCCATCTTGAGTTTAACACTTTGTTTGCTAGGTTGGACTTGACCTCACATCTGCAGAACAGTGCGGGAACTTCTGACCTGTAGTACATTCGCTGAAAATAGGCTACAGGCTTATAGATGCATTAGTGCTGAACTACAGAGGTGTCCGTTGGCTCATCAAGTTATGTTTGAGTCATAAAAGGTCAGATAAAGATATTTTATAAAGATATTTTTCAGTAAAAATGTTCACAATATCTATGTAGAAAACTGAAAAAAAATAAAATAAAATAAACAGAGTCCAAGGGGGTAATTTATGGTTTCCATGTCAGGGGATATCATCATTTATATATCATATATTTGTTTTGTTTAATATCTTTAATACAAGGGTCAGGGCCATCTCCACTGGCTCCTGTCTAGAACTGCCCATGCAGAAACAGGTCTGAGGAGAAGAAGCATATAAAGATGTGTAGAATTAGAGCCTGTTGTGTTCAAAATAGTCTTGAATACTTTTAAATGCTTAAATACTTTGAAATGGAAACCAAAAATCAGAAAGACAAAGGAAACAATATGATTACTATTCCTCAGATTCCAAGAAAATAGCAAATATCAACCTTGGTGATCAAAGATTTGTATTACATTACGGTATGTTTTCGGAAACTTCTTTTAGTTGGCCTAGAACCAAGTGCTACTCGCTTACTGGCGTGTTTGTGTTTGTTTTCTTTTTTGAACACTATTTACAAAAACATTTTCTCTTCAGCATAAGGCAATGACATCTTATATCTATTAAAAATTATCCATTAACCTTTGTGATGGATAGAGCCAACATCATAGATTAATTGTTATTGAAAAATTGATGCACTTTAATTCATTATTTTTCAACCAATTGTTGTAGGGCAGCTTGAAGAGAGGTCTTATAGCTTACTCTGTCAACACAACAGGTCTTATTGCCTCTTTTTTGTCTTCCTTTCAAAATAACAGTCTTAAACATTGATAGAGGTTGGGGAGCTTAAATAAATATATCTATAAACTGGAAAGTTTTATATTTTATCTTTCTTCACTTGAGCTGAAAATAAGGCAGGTGACATTGCTCCTGGATCAAATATCTTTTTTTGTTATTTTATTTCAGATGCAGTGGCGCCTCCAGATGTATTTGTAAACAGCTGACCCTATCCGATCGCAAGAACAGTCCTGAGGCAAACGGGAAGAAGCCTCCTTTAGCACACGCTAAATGGCCTTTAGGCAAGGAACCCTCAGGCTGCCTGCAGATGTATTAGTGTTTGAATATGTGAGACAGGGTGTTCTTGTGCAAAAGTGCAATACAAGTTTAGTCCATGTCAAGTGCTATGCTCAGAAAAACAGTGATCTGCTTGTTGCTTGGCTGATCAGTGCAGAACTATACCAAGCATCACTGCTTAGAGAATAAAGATGTATTTCAAACTTCTAAATGAACACAAATAAAGACTAAAGTTAGAGATAGGCAGTATAATATGTCAGGCTAAAAAATATAACCCTATTGTCTTCCATTTACCATCCCCTCACTGAAGTTTGGTAATCTGTCCTCAGCAGGACATATCCAATCTGTGTCAAAGGTTCCAGTTGGTGCGTAACAATAAAAAAATTGCACCACAGCAACCCCTGATGTGTGTTTTTCTTCAGTTTTTGATGGGGGTTTTAGGAGTCATTTCTCTCATCTGCCAATGAAAATGTCAAGGGGATCCACAAAGGGCCTTTTTTTCTCTCCATAAACATTAAATCACACTAATAAATTTAAAAAAGCTTTAGCTTAAATCACTTTGGCTTAATATTTCTCATCATGGATTATTAAAAAAAGGTTTAAGAGTTTTTGACTTCAAAACTAATAATATAATGCTAAAAGTTCATAGAGTAATGAAGTCATAATGGGACAAAAATATCAAAACAAGAAGTATAGATACATTTTAAAGCATGAGTGATTAAAAGCAGGAGATTTCTTCTACAATATTATTTCCTCCAAAATTCATATATTTTAAGTTAAACAGATATATTTCTAATGTATACTTTGTTAACTCAAAAAAACTTTACAATCATGGGCGTAGGTTTGCATAGGGACCATAGGGACATGTCCCTATCAAAACTTTGGACCAACCTACTTGTCCCTACCAACAATTAGATGTGAAGAACATGTTTATAATTTACAATACAGCATTGTTGTAGCAGTACAGGAGTTCTGGATAGAGAATATTGACAGATGAAAAAATGTCTTATCTAAATTGCAAAATGTTTATTTAATTCCTTCTCTAAGTGGGTCACACTGTGAGCTAAAGACATGTTTTAGAGTCTCTATACTCCAGTTAACGATTAATCGATTACTAAATTTTTTGACATTATTTCAATAATTGATGAATCCGATGAATTGTTTCAGCCTTAAATAAAATACATGAAATGGGTTAAATAGAGTAACTACAGCCTATATGTACAACTTGTAGATTGAAGTTAATATATTACATGCTCAGTGTCAGTTCATCTTGTAGTTCCAGTGCACATGTAAATTCAATAGATTTAATTGGTGTCCCTTGAATCTATTATTTCACCTTGTTTCTTGATACACAAAGAACATTTAAAGATAAGAGTGGGTTTTACCTCTGTTTTCCTCTGCACCATACTATATCTTCAAAATAAAAAGAAGTATAAATTCACAAATAGTAGACATATTTATACTATATTCTGGTAAAGGCACAGATTTACCTACTGTCTTAGTCGCTGGTAATTTCAAATGCAAATCTTCTCAAAGTGGAAAAAAGTCCTAATTCCTCCTTCATCAGAGCCAGTTAAGCTTCAGTCATTGATAAACAGCATCTAGTGTGTGTGGTGCTTATAGAATTTGTATAAATGTAGCAAGAAATGCTGCTTTTCTCTTATATATGAAATACACCCTGATATTCACGTTAAGCATAAAAAAATGAGCATGCTTATTTTTGCATAGGACCAATGACATCAGACCAATAGTGTCCCTACCAAAGTTGAAATCAAACCTAAGATAAACCAAAGGTGGGTTTTGAGCACCACAGCTGATTTGGGAGCTCTGACATCATATTTTAAACCAACTTTTAAAAATTTGGGTTCTAATTTAGATCAGTTTTAAAATTCTGCTTTTAACATGTAGGGCAGTTGTTGTAAGTCCTTAAAAAAAAAATCCTTTTTTTAAGGGAGTTGATTGAGAAGTTTGCAGCGTATTGGATAAAAAGGAAGGGTTCATACAAAATTCCCTGCAGGGCACACATAAAGCTGATCCTGATGGAGGTAACATTGAAGGTCAGGTATAGGCTAGTGTTCTTTGAAAACATAAGCCTCCACTCAAAGTCAGAAATATATCATGCTGGTAAAGGTTGCTGAGAATTTCATCAGTTCAGCCAAAGGACAAGTTAACCGGACAGAAAGCTTTAGAACTTTGAGACAACGAGAAAAAGTTTAGCATCACCCAGAGTGGATTTAGGTTTGAACATTTCCAGACACATAGAGGCAATATGATGGCGTCACGAATGCTTTCAGACTGAGAGTCTGTCCACTGGGTTGTGCTCCCGCTGACCTCAGGTTGCATCAGCATTCAGGGAGGCAGCTGAGGCCAACCCGCCTCAGGCAAGGCAATGTGTCAGGGGCCAGCGCGTTTCCATCAGAAGATGGACTCCTCCGCAAGACTCTTTTTTTATTAAGGTATTTTTTTCACTTCAGATAGCAGAGCAAAAATAATCCCTTTTCAAAAACATAAATGTACTTTTGTGATCATGTTTTATACCATTTAAGCCTTCAGGCAGCATAACTATATTTTCTAACTGAAACTGCCTGAGTTTTTTGCATTTTGATGTGACGGTATGCTGTTGCTGAGCATGGCTATCTCCGCTTATCAGCACCATAAGGCAGACATGGGAGATAACATAGTAGGGATAAACAGCAACTGCTGGGCTGCTAAAGAAAGGGACATGTGAGATTTTCAAAAGCGTCCCTTATCTCTGATTCCTCTATCTCGCAGGACAGCACAGAGAGATGCCTACAGAGAAGCTTCCTGGATTTTCTATGTGGATTTTCTTCAGTTTTGTCTCCAACAGCTCAGATTTCTGTTGTTATCTCATAATGTTTTTAAATAAGTTTCATTCAGTCCATTTGGTCCATGACTAACAGATCTTTGTTAGTCCTCTGTTTACCCTCCACAGGATGCCCCCGTTGCCCTGCGTTATCATGAGAAGGCTGAAAGAAAATGGAGGGGAGGTAATTAACTCAGAGGAGGTCTGCTCAAACGCACAATGGTTCTACACTTCTTGCCCCTTTCTTCTTTCCCTGCCCGCTTCTTTTGTCTCCCATTTGAGTCATTACTGTAGCCTTCTCCCTGGAAAATCTACGGATTCCCCTCCCTTCCTTCTCCTGGGGATTTATGGATAGAGACCCCGCTGATTGAGGTACTCTGCTTGCAAAAGCTAATTTACAGCTTTAACATCAGCCTAAGTGATTTCTAATCAGGTGAGGACAGTTTGAAAAGAGCCATAATTAATGGAACACAGGGGAGCAACAAATACGTGACTGACCTTGACTACAATGACTTCTTCTCTGCTTTTGGAGGAACTTAGCAGACTTTTGCAAGCAACACATTTATTATAGTTTCTTTGGAAATAACCTTTATTATCTTTGCTGATGATATTCAAATGTAAAAATTAAAAGCAAGCTAATTATGTTGACCGCCTGTTTTTGTCTAGTTTGGAAGAATGGATTTAACAACAGAACATAAACAGAGTATAAACATAATAAGAGATCTGTAACCATGCTGCTGTATTCACATATTTACCCCTTTTTTATCTCTACAACCTCAACACAGACTAAACAACGATTGAGCAAAGCAGGAATGGAATGTAAAATGCAACCAGTTGAACATACTGGCCTCACCCTCCAATTTGAAATAAAAAAAATAAAAGCATAAAAAAGGCGCTCCAGAGTTTTGTTTTCCCAACCTTGTCTATAATCTAGAAAAAAGCAAACCGACAATCCTTTATATCCTTCAAATTATTCATATGCTTTCATCTTTAAACTATACACATCAATGTGTCCTGCTGGGATTTAATGGGATAGATTAAAACAAAAATAATGAATGATTGTCAAAGATGTGGGAAAATAATATGTAATTTTCAGAATGAAAAAAAAAAAATAGGTATGAACAATAGGTATGTCAATAAATCCAGCTTCCTGGATCCTTATCCTTGTGTGTCTTAAGCTGAGGATCTGCTTTCTTTTTTAGTAGTTTTAACTTTCCAAAATGTGAATGTACTGTACTTTGATTTTAACCACGCTGTTATGGCTCTAGTTGTAGGATTAGGATGGTTCAAAGTAAAACCTCTCTCTTTATGCTCTCTAACAGCGTTTCTTGTAGAATTATTCTGTATTAACCTCAGCACATTTTTGCAAAAGGGGTTCCCATAGAATGTTGCCACTGTTATATTACCATGTGTATTTGTGATCATATGCAGTCCTAGCTGTTTCTACCAGAGTATTTTTGTATGTGCAAAAACTTTAATATTGGTTGCATCAAACAAGAGCATATTTAGCATGTTTGCTTTATCATATATTTGGATCATGGCGAACTGCGAACAGGATTTCTTCTGTCTGTCTTCCAGCCACACATCTATAAAACCCAGATCTGTGGAATGTATGGCAAATACGTTTCCTAAAAATAAATTATTTCATGCAAGCATGTGGATCTTTGCAGCTTTTTTTTTTTTACATTGTTTCTAAACTTGCATCTGCCTTTTGTTTAGACTGAACATTGCTCCGTACTGTAATGAGGCTTGACAATATTTTGCTTCATAATCTTTAAGCTTCATGTATTTATAGTAAAGAAAAAAATCTAAGTTCTAACAAAAGTTTTTAGGTGACGTAATGTTTTAAATATTAGGAATGCATTCATGCCATGTTATAGTATAAAGATAGTGATAATAGGATAAATCTTATTTTTTCATTCTTTTTCTTTGCCTTTGTGCACATCTATGCTTTCAGAAAAGGCATCTATGTCTGTTTGTGGTTCCATCGAGATAAGTAGAACCTTGGATTTTGTATGGGAGATAACAGGAAGCTTGTTGTTGAGAAACTGCATAGCCAACAGCTTAGGAAGCAGGCAACTGATTGAACTAATTCAGGAAGAATGCACAGAAGATGGGATTTGAAGCAAAGACCTTTTATTGTTGACCTGCTGGAAACAACTCCTTTCCTGATCGTCCGTGCTCTTTAATATTTAATCCCTAGAGAATGGGATGGAGTATTTACAGCTATCACTGTTGCTGTTTTGTTTTTGTTTCCCTAGCAATCTCTCGGAGTAAAGCTGGACATACTAGCTGGCTGGCAGCTCACATCCTTTCTTCTTGATGATTAAAGCACTGAATCTGTTATCAATCCTATGATCTGACAACATGGGGATTTTAAGATTAATGCGGTAATAAAAGTAGTTTAGACTTTATCCAGGTTATGACAGGATGAATTATATCATGTCCAATAGAAGGAAATTTGACATGTTTGGGGGGAATTTTCTGTTTGCTTGTTTTCCCAAATTGAGTAGAGAATTCACAGGTTAATCTAATCTGTAATCCATTTAGAATATCCCCCCGATTTTATAAATCTTCGGTCTGTTTCACAGAACCCCATTTTTGTGTAGAAAAATGCAGTTCTGATTTGACATCTTGGTATCTTAAATGTTCATCTTAAATGACAAGCAATTTAATTAGGCAGCAATCTGAAAAGCAGATGCTAACTTATCTGTAAAGTGTGCTTTGTGTATTTTTAAAGTTCTGGAGGCTTCTAAAATCATAGTATAGCAAATGCAATACAAAGCATGGCTGCTGAATTCACTAAATAATTAACAAAGACTCACGATTATTGCCCGATACAAGAAAAATGCTGGATGGCCAAAGTATTAATCTACCTTCATCAGTTATGTTGTATGTGTTCATGAAAAACATCTCAATATTTCTAACCAGTGTATCAATTATTAAGATAGAAATAAACCGCACCTAAAAACAAGTGTTTATAGCTAATAATTTTTCATTAGGCAGAATAGAACTTTCCAAAATGTTCCTTTCAGAACTAATACAATCTGAGAATTCAAACATCTGTTTTGGGCCGCAGACCTTAATGGCAGTTTGTGTTTAAGAGTAGGGCTGGGTATTTTCGCCAAAGTCCTGAATCGATTCGATTTTGATTACCGTAATACAGTTCTAAATCGATTAATTTCAATTCGATCTGGTTTTACAATAATGAAAGTGGTTTAACTGTGTTTCAAATACTCTGTCACATTAAACACAAAGTGCAAACTTGTAAATCAGACAATTTAAGCTTAAAATGTGAACAAAACTGTCTCATAAGTGCAAACTTGTTTGTGAAAAGTGAAGCCTCACTCGAGCAAGCAGACGTGACACGGCGGGGACACAGCAGACATTCATGAGCTGCATTCACTTCACTGCACAAACCATATTTGCAGTGTTGTCTGTAACAACTACAGGGTGTTTGCTGGCCAGCCCCCATTTGTTAATGTCTTTAGTCAACGTATTGGGTATATTTGGAGCTGTCTGGCTTGAAGTAATCTTGAGTGCATCTTTCCTGCTCATTTAAATGTGAATGTCACACAGGTCACTATTAAACTAATCGATCTCATTCCCTAGACATCGATTCTGCAAACATGTAAAGGAATCGATTCAAAATCAATTAAATCGATTTTGTTACCCAGCCCTATTCAAGAGGAAGGAGGAAACAGGATAAAACCAGTTTTACTTAGTTATCTGAGCCCTCTTCGAGCATAGTTAAAACACCTTATCTACTGACCTGGCATAGGGGATCTCTCCTGATCCTCCTGTGCACAATCCCAGACCCATTACTCCACCACAAACCCTTGGGCTCAGCATGGGACCAACCCAGTTTGGATGACTTAGACAGGGAAAACAAAAGGCTCTCAAAACAGGTTTAAATGGTTTTAGCGAGGGTGTGATTGAACCATGAAATCAGGCTGGAGTAACGCCTGAGATCTGGGCATGGCTGTAGCTCACTGAACACCTGTATAAGTGCCTGGATGTTGCAACTGTCCTGGACTCCCTCTACTGACTGCCTCAGATTTACAAGCCAGTGATGTCAAACAGCACTTCACCCTTTGGATGTGCTGGCACTTTATCAAGAATTTCCACATTGATAAATGTGTTTGGGAGTCATTAGTACATACTTATTAACCGCTAAGGGATGCTTTTAAGGCCACTTAGCTTACCTCAGCTATCTAAGGCTTATCTCTTGGCTGAAAAACCACAGAAAGATGAAACACAGCAACAGCTTCATAAGCTCTAATAACAGTTTGGGTGAGTCACGGCAAGCAGCACGCTCGTAATATTGTTTAGGCTCTCTTTGAAATGCAGTCGGTGGGTCTTTTAATCAGCGTGGCTCAAAGGCATTTGCCCTGCAATTTCTGTTGTTTTATGGATTTTTTGTTGGGGTGTGGTTTGAGGCTGGGTGAGTGAAGGGGCAGATGGAGGAGGACTCCGTGGCTTCTAGGTGGGCGGATGGGGTAAACTCACTTTGCTTTAATGTAGCATGGCTTAGATGAAGTCTGGACACAATAAACATCATTCTCTCTTGACGTGAATGGGAAGCCAAAACAATCAGTGAACTTCTGCCTTCTAATTAAGGAGAGGAATTCACAGGTGGTGGGTGTAAGTGGTACCTTCTACCATTTCTTGTCAACTTGACATCATGAGAAACTTACTAGCAGTGGTCAACAATAACATTCAAGATTAAAACCTTTACAAAAGAGCTCAAACAATCAGAATTTGGAAGTGACATCAGAAATCAACGTCCAAAAACAACTTGTGATGGTTCATAACCTGTGTACATTTCCACATTGCCACCACTAGCTTTAATGTACATAATTGAGATTTAAGAAAATCAAAGCAAAATACTACTTAGATATAAAGTAAAAGAACACCTATAAATCTTCTTTTATTATTTTTCTAAAAATACGTCAAAAGCTGAGTCTTCGTGTTTTTCAGGCTCCTTTACTTTGATACCCACATGTGACATTCATGGAGACAAATGGCTCCAATGAAAAAATAAAGTCGCTAGCTTTGCTCAATTTTATTTGAGAATAAGTACAGGTGATCTGCCTCAGAGGTTTGCGGAAGAACATTATTGAAAAACTGCAACAGAGAGATGGTTTAAGAGAGGTTTTAAGTAAGGTTAGGAAAAGTCACAAAGAAAGATCAAATCCACAAGGAGAACGTAGAAAGAGTACCGCTGCAAACCCATCCTGACACAGCTACCTTTCTAAAATAACAGGTCCAGAGAAAAGCAAAAGCAGTAACTGTGAAGTAGTTGTAAAAATCCAAAGTTTTGTTTTAGGAGAGAATTCCTAAAAGGACAACTATTAGTCAGAGGTGGATGATCCAGGTACAGAAAGTAAAAGGCCTGTACAGAGATCAGTTCCAACCATTTGCATTTTCAGCTCCACAATGCAGATTAATCACCTGCAGGGCTAATCGCCTGGTTAACTGGACAGAATAAAGGAAAATCAGGCAGGGTATTTACTTTCTGGATCTGGATTATCCACATCTACTATTAGTTGTCTTCTTCACCAATCTGGACTTTAAACAGTGAAACATGGTGATGGTAGCATTACGCTAAGTGTATGATTATCTTCAGAGGGGACACTAAAGCTGGGTGCAGAATGGACTAATTAAAGGCGTTGTTTCAACTATCAAAGAGCTTCTGGCTTTATAATTTAGGAACTCGAAAAGAAAAAAACAACAAAAAGAAAATAACACCTGTCTAATTTAATCTTTTCAAGCAGTTACAGTCCTTTTGGTTTCCATCCTCAATGTCTCAAACTCAGACTGTATTTCTACTATCTTGTGTGAGGTTCCACAGGGGTCAGTTTTAGGCACTACCCTTTTCACACTGCACCTGCTCCATCTTGGCTTTATTCTTAGGAAAATAATGAAATCTCCCTTGTTTTCTAAACAAATGATATCTAGCTGTTCTGTGAAAGCTCTGCTGCTGAGACCCCTATGTGGATGTTCGTTCCTTGGCCTCATTACACCAGGCTAACTGTTTCAAACCAAATTTAGAAAATCTAACCAGAGCAGTTTTGAATTTCCAATAGAGACAGCTGACATGTAAAGAATATTATTTCCCTTTCTGAGAAAATGTATTTAATTACTTTTAAATTAATCGCTTGCTTCTTCTCATCCGACGTTTCCACTGTGCTACATCCCTACACACCCTCCTGATCCCTCAGGTCAGTTGATTGGTGTCAAATACCAAACCAAAGCTGAGAGAGGATTATACTTTTGCTGAAGAAGCTCAGTCTTCTCCCTCTTTTTATTTATATTTCCCTTTTTTTTTTTTTTTACTTCATCCTGACCAATTATGTGATTGTTTTTTCTTGTTTCTAGTCCTTTTTTAGTAGCAATTTTATATTCAGTCTATCATTGTATTGTGTGACTAATCTTGTGTGCAGCACTTTGTGCAGCACTTTAATCATGTTGATGTTTAAACTGCTCTATAAGGAAAGCAGATATGTATTTGCAAGTTATTTGTAAAAGCCTGCTGTGGAGTTTTCCCTGCACTGTACAGAATGAAACTAAATCAGTCTGTGGCTACTCTTGGAGGAGGATGTATCTTATTAGAAATGTTGCTTTGCTGGATGGTTTCTTTGACTTTCTGACTGAAAGCAGTCATCTTGGTCACTAGTGTTTCAGTCTGCAAACTGCACAGCAGAGGCAGAAAGTTTTCCTCCAGAAAGACAATTGTGTTCAGCTAAATGTCCGTTGCAACCCAAAAGAAACTTCTGAAAAATTTCCTTTTTACTTTGTAAGAGGATGAATAATTCTTCATTTTACTTAAAAGGAGGTTTTGCTTCAGGAAACTCCTACTCTATGCTCCTTTGCTCATGCTGCCTTGTTGCTTCCTGCAGTAAGCCCTTTTCCACCTTCACTTGAGTTTGTTTCTGAATCTAGGTGCTTGTGAGATTTTCTAACCTGAATCGCCCACAAGTGCTTGTTTAAAAAGACTGTCTTAAAGCAAAAGGTTCCTGGGTTAAAATCCCTCCCTACGGTCTGTTTGCATGGGATTTATATGTTCTCCTTGCATATAACTGGCTTCTGTTTGAGGACTGTTGCTTCCATAGACCAAAAGAATAAAAAAAGCAATAAGTTAATTGGTCTTTAGAAAATTACTCAAGTGCATGCATGAATACAGGTCTAAGGAAGAAAGGAAGGAAAAAAAGATTATGTAGTTTATTTTGAATAGATTACATAAGTTATTTGTACAATTTCAGGGATTTCCGGAAATTACACAACCCTTAAAAAGTCAAATATGATACTCTTGCTGTTTAAGGGTTAAAGAAGCTTCAGGCATTTGAGATGATCAGAGCCTAGGTGACTGCTGCATAAATGGGTCAAAATTAGATCGGTTGGGGTCCTTCTTGTTTTAAAGCATAGTTTTTTTGCTTCATGTTTCCTTATCGAAGGTTTCAAAGTTACAAGGCAGGCAGCCAAATTATCCTAATTTGTATGTGAGAACATACAAGAAATGTACGTGACAATGTTCTTTTGCTGTTATGAATATAAAGTCTTTTAATATTTGGAAGGGTTTCAAAAACTGCATTCACTTCAAATGACTTTAAACCCTTAAGCTTTGGAATATCTTGATCCTCATAACAGGCCCTTTTCAACATGTAGTCGTATAAGAAAAAAAAAAAAAACAAACAGAAAAAAAAGCACTTAAATGTTTCCCTCCAAAAAAAATTCTTTATTTCCTACCGCACTATGGTCATCAACCTAACCTATTGTTATCTATAACATCTCTTAGGAAAAACTCAGCCTTAGCCTACACCTTTGTCTCTTGCAAACCAAAACCAACACACAAGTGAAGGAAAAGTCCAGACAACAATAAAAAAAAACCTCATAATTTAAGAAAAGGAATGTTTATGTTTACTGAGGCATGCTGGAGATAATGCTGATAAATGAATGTTTGTGGGTGTGAGGTGGCCCTGCCACAGCAGCTAATGAATGACTCTGAGGGCAGCACAGAACTCCAATTTCTCTGGCATTTTCATAAGCACTTGTAGTCAGACTGTGGTCTGAAGTTGCATTTCTCACTCTCTTTCATCAATTAAGGGTGTCTCCTTAATTAAACGGCAGAGTAACAGATGGAGCAGAGGTGAAGTCGGGGATGGGGGCGGAGGGAGGAGGGAAAGCAGGGTCTCGTGAAGCCAACTGAGTTTGTAATTAGGAGAGTAATGCAGAACCCCTCACAGCTGGTTAGTATTTTGGCTGTTTTATTCGTTGCTTGCCTTCCTCCCTGTATCAGGTTATCTGTGGCTCTGAAAGATTTTATTGGCTACAACCAACCCCCTGATGGGGGGCTCTTTAGTTTCATCTGAGGGTCTGACAGCAGGGGGATCCCCTAAACCTTTAGTATTAATCACACAAAAGGATTCCTCGCCCGACTCTGGCATGTGGTCCCCACCGTGCTCTCAACAAGGCAAAGAGAAGATGAAAGCCTGCATCTCTTTCCTGATCCGAATGTGCTCTGCACACTTCAGCTCCGCTGATGAGTGTCCGCTTTTGTTCTGCTTTGGACCACACACGTGTCCATAAACACTGAAAAACCGCACATGCGCTTGCACACACTTCTGAACACCCCACAGACACACTCAGCCAGCCACAGTCACACAGACAGTAGGGCCCTGATGTCCTGTGAAAAGTTTGCAACAACTGGGCTTCGTGACTTGGATTTACATAGAGAATGAAAGACTTGGCTGAGTCTTGGAGGATGTTTCCTCCTCTATAACATATTGTTTCACTCAGATGAGTAATGGAGGTGGAGTACTGCTGAAAAATGGCCTTAGAGGGGAAAGAAAATCAAAGCAAGAATCTAAATCCCTGTAAGCGGCGGTAAGACTTACATTTCCTTTATTCATTAGAATTTCCTAATGCAGGAAAGAGAGTAATAAAAACTGTTTGTGGATCGTCTGAATGAATCACAGTGACAGAGCAGATGTGTATTTCAACAAAGTAGATCCACACATGGAATACATTAGCAGAAATTACTGGTTAAGCAACCCTGAGCACAACCTGTGTACAATCTGGAGGAACCACAATGCAAGAATGCAAAAAGTGAACCACAAGGGCAAAAACAATATCACATTTCATCAGTTAAATGAGCTATGCTGAAAGCTAAACTACACATTCTGAGGGGAAGTCTGCACAAAATACTTGAGGTTTGTGTTCACAATGAAATAAATTAAAACACTATAAGTCTACAGTTGTATGTCTTTACACTGATGGTAACTGCATGTACCTAAATGAAATCTTCTTTTCTAAGTCAAGGCCCAAGGGAGAGTAAACACTGATAATTCTCTATGTGCAGCGTTAACAGTGAAATCAGTATTACGATAACCAGCTGTTTTGAAATGCAATGCTGTCCTGTAAAAAAACAAAAACTAAAAAATCTGCTGGATAAATATCTGTTTACCAAATTAAAACAGATACTGCCATATGTGGTCATGGCTGAGTGAGTTAAGTAGACAGTATTCAAAGGAAAGGGTCATATTTATCAGCAGCATAGTGTTCCTGTGCTGTACTTATAAGCTATTGACTTTTCAAACAATGTCAAGGCAATGGTTTTAATTAGATGTCAAACTGGAACTAATTACAGCCAAATGTTTAATCCTACAATCTTCTGAGTGAAAGCGGAAAACCGAAAAAAAAAAAAAGAAGAAAAAAAATAGCTTTATTGTTTAGTTTGTCATAATCAATTTTTTGTTTGAATGTTTAAACAGGGTGTTTGTTCATAAGTCTACATGTGGAAAAAAGCATATTGATGTTTCACTTTGAAACCTTTTGCAGGACCCTTTGCAGAAAAAAACACATCCATATATGAATGTGTTTTTCTGGGTTCAGGAGGGGGATCTAGGATCTGCGTGAGGAGGAAAGGTACTTATTGAAAGAAGTTTTATATGTCCGATATATGATGGTGGTTATCTTGCTGTTGATAAGATATAGGAGATGTGTATACTCATGGAGATGGAGATCCTAAGTCTGGTTATACTCATGGTCAGAGATAGTGGTCAGCAAAGAAAATTTCTTGACTTCTTTGCTTGTTCCTCTGTCAATCTCATCTTGGATACTGAGTCACTAACATTGTTCCTAATGTTGCAAGATTTGTGCTGTCAAATTCTAAAAATGCTTCATCCATATTCCAATTAGTATCCATCTATTCAATTCAATTCAGTTTATTTCTATAGTGCCAATTCACAACACATGTCATCTCAAGGCACTTTATAGTTCACCAGTCATACTGTCAAATTGATTCAAAGTTTTCTATCTAAGAAAAACCAGTTGATTTCATCGACTCGACACGGATGCAATCCCTCACACTAAGCCTGCTTGTAGCGACAGTGGAGAGGAAAAACTCCCTTTTAACAAGAAGAAACCTCCAGCAGAACCAGGCTCAGTGTGAGCGGCCATCTGCTGAAGCCGACCTGGGTTCAAGGAGACTGAAGCAGAGATACAAAAAGCAGCTGTAAAAGGTGGCTCGGTCCAGGAAACACACGGCCAGGCAGACGAGCTCCAAGCCAGCTCACATGTCAGAGGATGAAGAGAGCACATCCAGCCTGTCACAGTCAGAGAAACAGGACTACACTGGAAAACAACATCTAAATTCAGTTTATGAAGAAACAGGCAGCTGCAGACCACATCATGGGAAACAACATGACATTATCTGTTGAATGAAACTCAACTTCTAAAAACATAGATCCAAAAATTAAGTTCATGTATCTGATGATCCACTGGGGTTAGAACATCGCTGGCTTGTGAAAGACATTATCTAAGCCAGAGGATCATCAGAAGAAATGCTATCTCTAATTATGTCAACAAGTGGTTTCCCTTATACTGGCCTTCAGAGAACATGGCAAAGGAATGGCAGCCATGCCCACCATCTGCATGGACCAGCAGCAGGGTGATCAGATCTCAAAACATCAAAGGTTGGACGACCAGGATAACTGTGTGCCTTCATCAATTTGAATTGAGCTATATTTCAGTCATGACATAGCTAAGTCATAATTATATAATACACACAACAAAAATATAAATGCAACACTTTTGGTTTTGCTCCCATTTTTTATGAGATGAACTCATAGATCTAAAACTTTTTCAACCCAAGATCACCATTTTCCTCAAATATTACTCACAAACCAGTCTAAATCTGTGATAGTGAGCATATCTCAGCCCAGGATCTCCACATCCAGCATGTTCATCTCCAAGATCGTCTGAAACCAGCCACTCGGACAGCTACTGAAACAATAGGTTTACATAACCAAAGAATTTATGCACAAACTGTCAGAAACCGTCTTAGGGAAGCTCATCTGCATGCTTGTCGCCCTCATTCGGGTCTCCACCTGACCAGTTCATCGTTGTAACCGACTTGAC
Source organism: Cyprinodon variegatus (assembly GCF_000732505.1). NCBI lineage: Eukaryota > Metazoa > Chordata > Actinopteri > Cyprinodontiformes > Cyprinodontidae > Cyprinodon > Cyprinodon variegatus. The sequence continues at coordinate 48,367 of NW_015151457.1, read as the reverse complement.
TGCAAATTCTCACATTCACTGGCGTCTGGCACATCGGAAAGGTGTTCTCTTCACTGATTAATCCTGGTTTACGCTGTTCAGGGGAGATGGCAGTGTCGTGTGGATGAACGGTTTTCTGAGGTCAATAATGTGCATGGAGTGGCCCATGGTGGCGCTGGGGTTATGGTATGGGCAGGCATCTGTTATGGACGAGGAACACACGTGCACTTTATTGATGGAATTTTAAATCCACAGAGATACTGTGGCAAGATCCTCCATCCCATTGTTGTGCCAAACATCCAAGAACATCACCTCATGTTGCAGGAGAATAAAGCACGGTCCCATGTTGCAACAATCTATGCACAATTCTTGGAAGCTGAAATCATCCCACTTCTTGCATGGCCGCCTTAGTCACTGGACATGTCACCTATTGAGCATGTCTGCCAGGCTTTGGATCACATAGACGACAGTGTGTACCAGTTCCTGCAAATTTCCAGCAACTTTGCACAGCAATTGAAGAGGTATGGACCAAAATTCCACAGGCCACAATTGACAACCTGATCAACTCTATGCGAAGGAGATGTGTTGCACTGCGTGAGGCAAATGATGGTCACACCAGATACTGACTGGAGTCTGAACAATATTAGAGGAAAATGGTTATATAAAATGGAATATATATGAGGAAAGAGTTTTAAAACTGTAAGTTCTTCGCATAAAAAATGGGAGCAAAACCAAAAAACAGACAAGTGTTGGTTTTATATTTTTGTTGCATATAGTATCTCATAATAGTGAGTTAGCTAAGGAAAAATAACATACATGGATGATAACACTTGGCTCCATAAAGTGTGTCAACGCACAAAAGCCTTCTCCATCTACTTTGCTCAATGAAGTGTTGTCCTCAAGCGGACGGGGGGGGTAACGTTACAACATAGAAAAAATGTTTTAGGCACATTTTGTCTAATACTCTGATGAAACAAATTTTAAACTATTAACCAACAGATAATCGTAAGTGAATTATTTGTTTACATCCCCAGTTCTGATGTGTTTCCAGTACTACCTGCTAAGCTAAGCTACTGCTAAAAGCCCTTGAGCCAGTTGCTAAAGTGTTTGGGTTGTGTTTTAAAGTTTTAGTTGAGTTTTGAAGTTGTTGCATTGTAAATTGTTTTGAACACATACCAGCTATTGTTTTGAATTAGTTTTATAGATGATTTGAGCTCATTACAATTTCTTTAAGGTTCTCAAACATAAACACCCATAGTTGAATATATTATCCTTGTAAAATTTTATTGTTAATTGTTTTTCACCATTTTTCCTCCCTTTTTATTATTATTAGTAAATATTATTATTATTATTATTTTTTTTGTTCTTGGCAATTATGCTAAGTAGAAAATTGTGTGACACTAGCTCAGTGAGTTTTGTTTTAAATAACATATCATAGCTTGGAGTTAAATCATTTTTGTTAATTCATTTTTTGTAAATAAATTTGTAAAAGTCGTGTTTTATTTCATAATGTAAAGTACTTGCTGTTACTCTTTTTTCAGACTGCTACTTCAGCTGGTATCTCACAGGACATTAACAGACATAAACATGTTGGATGAAATTAACAAACCTAATCCATAATTGCTCACAGACAGGCTGACAGAGGGAGAGGTCGAATGATAGACTGGTTGATCTCTTAAACATACGTCATGTATTCAAATCTTGCACCATTGCAAGTTACAACAATATATTTACATGCTAATTATAAATAATTTGACAACACAGCACAATTAAGCCTGAGAATGGCACTGTATAATTAACATTATTTACAATAACCAAAATTGGCCCAATGGGTCTGATGAAGAGGACCGTAGAGAACAGAATAGCATAAACTATTTAAATTCAAACTGTGAAAGTGACTGAGTCACTCTGACCATTCAATTGTTAAGTGAACCTTTTAATTACAGGCGGGGTATCTGCATACTGTATCTTAGCATGACCCTAAGTCACATTAATACTGGATCATTATTCATAATAAAATTGTGATGCTTATTAGTTAACAAAAGCATTGTAAGGTGTCTTTAATAGTCACTGTTGTTCAAGTTGATGGGATTCTGCCCTTTTGCCACATCAAACTTAATTATCTGATTGTGAAGAAGTGTTTTGAATCTCCCTCCTCAACAAGAGGAACTATATCATCTAAATGGCTATTATGGTCAGAGTAGAAACAAACACAACCCTTGGATGGATTAAACGCGGTCCATTCCTTTTATTTACAGCCTTAATCATAATTGGCCCGTGCCAGCTACTTCTCTATCCTAAAACCTTGTCATCTTAATCTTTGCTAATCCGTCTTTGTGTTTGCAGAAATTAGTTTGTGAACTCGGCACAATCTAGGTCAATCCTTCAGGCACCTTGCAAAGAGTCTGTCAGAATCCGTATGCGACCCCTGTGGCAGATTTGACGGGGGACGGATGGAGCAGGGGAGCAGCGATGGGCACTGAGCTGGGCAAACACCTATTATCGGCATTTTAATTGAAGATTAGTGGGAGGATTTAGCTGCAGGGGCCACAGGGAGGCAGCTGACAGCGGGTGCTGGCTGAGGTCTTTGTGGGCATGACTTTGTGTTCTGTGCATAAGCTTTCAGATCTGCTTCTTACCCTCTGCATAGAAGGAAAAATAAATAAAAAAGAGAGACTGTCAGGGGGATGCTGGGAAGATCTTTTCATCCTGTCTCTTTTTTTTTTTTTGTGAAGACAAAAACTTTGAAATGACAAAGTGATACGACAGGCAATTTCAGTGAAGGCTCAAAATGAGTTTGCCACCTGACAAACTGACAGGCAATATTTTTCCAGAGGACTCCCTCAGCAGAGAAGGAAATGGGTCACAGAGTACAGAAAGAAATAACACAGACAGTAGCAGTTGGTCTGAGAAGTTAGGGGGCAAAATTCTTTACAGAGGGCATCTCAGTCTTCATTTTATATTTATACATTCCACATTGCATTATCTTAAAAATATCTTATTGGAGTCAATGATTTTCCTCTTCAGGTTATTCTTTTGTATACATTTTTAAAATATTTTGTTCTTTTCTGGATCTTGATTTAAAAAAAACATGCAAAGCTGTATGAGGTTGTAAGCTGCTTTCAAATAAAATCTCTTTTTTTATTATTTAATTTAGGATTAAATTGATTATAAAAAAACTATATTAAAAATATATATATTTATTAAAAAATATATCTTTATTTTCTGATACATCGTATTATGATTAAACAAAATTTTACTTTCCTTGGCCAATATATTCAATAAGAAAAAAAGATTTATATTGGGAGTTTACCTAAATTATTATAACATATGCATCGATATCCTTTTATCTAAACCAGGGGCCCCCAATATTTGGCTCCAGATGCATTTTTGGCTCCAAAAACCTGCAGGCCCTTCTGTGACTCTTGCTAATATTGGCCAAAAATGCAAACAATTGCTTAAGCAGTGTTTTTAAATGTAACTGTGTTTAGCTTCAGTGGTCTTTACTGCTGAATAACAAAGAATGACACTGAAATTGAAATTTTGTTTTCTATTAAGTATTGTTTTTGCTAATACCGGTATGCTGTAAATTATTTGTATTTCTGGCATCATATTTTATGACAATCGAGTTCCCTAGTGGAGAAAATTTGTCAAACCTATATACAAAACTAAAATCATATTATATTTAAAAATCCTCTATAATAGAGTCCAGGGATCGGGCCACAACTGAACTGGCCCTCTTCACCTGCTTGACCAGTCCTCTCCTGCTCTGCCTGCGCAGCTAATCCCTCATCAAACCAGAGAATGTCAAGATCAGAGTCCTGCACATTAAAGAGTCTCCACCAAAAGCAGAGGGCAACTAAATTGTACTAAAATAAACCAAAATGAATTAAAAGCTTTAGTTTAGGAAGCTTACATCACAGCTCGAGCTCAGAGTAACTGGATCTGTTTAGGTGTAAAGCTTGTCTTTGCTAGTAAATACAGATTCTCATCATATTTTACTTTACATTGTTCTGTACCATAATGTTGTTAAATGTTTTGTTCCCCATTAAGAAAATCAAGGTCATCATCAATAATTGTATTCTTTTTCATATATAGATGTTGAAAACGAAGCCTTCTTTTTAGTCTAATTAATGACTCCACACTAAAAATCAGTTTCAACATACCCACTGTTCTTGGATGAATACAAAGACGCAGGCAAATACCAAAGCAAATGTTACTGCATGAGGATAAATTTGTGCCTGTCTGTGCTTGGTGTGTCAGTATGCTGCATTGCCTAAAACCAACTCCAAGAAAATGTGCATCAGAAATTTCATACCAATTAAAAGACCTTGGTATCATGGATATTAACAACAGGCTGTTCATCCAAACCTCCGGAAGAAAGCTGGGTAACATGTACTCAATTCTTAGTTAATGAGCTTTCCTTTGTTACGGGAGAGAACAAGCAATGAAAAGAAGCAGGCGTACTGCTTTCAGCTGTATGTTAAATTAAAACACTGCTGGCCTTGGAACTGTGCAGACCTCATATTCCCTCCTGCTATCCAGCCTTCAGACAGAAACCTTGAACAGATTATAATATGAATCATGCAGATTAGGTCCCATGTTTGGATATAGTGAAACTTTTGGTGCTACAGTATTTCTACTGCATCTTAAAATTCCAGCAAACTGCAAAGGAAACCCTGAACAGTCGAGGTCTATCTGTACATGCAAAGGCTCCGTGAGCTGATATTGTGCAGGCACCGACTGATAACGTTGTTTTATTAATGCTATCTCATAACCACAGCCCCCTCAGGTATTCTCTTTTGATTCCCATCCCATGGCCGAGTGAGGGAAGTTCAATGTAGGACTGTAACTGTGGTCTGGGTGTGTAGGCGGGCGATAACACCCAGCTCTCCATGCTAATAGGCAGGGGAGCTGTGGAGGATTTAGCATGATGTATTGCAGCTTTACAAGGTTAATGTGCTTTCAAAGCTTTTATCTCTCTCTTTTTTTATTTAGGAGTTTTCACACAATAAAAAAAGCCTCTTCTCTAGATCCATTTCCACCTTCCTCATTCTCATTTCTCACTGTCCTCCCAACCACATATGACTCAACCCTGAGAATTTTCCAATCTATAATATATCTAATGCGACTGGTCAAGTAATGAATGCTGCCTTTGTTCGGCGAGTCTCTGCTGAAGGAAAAATCTGCACTGAAGTTGGGTTATTGATAGATCTCTAAGATTTGCATGGCATTTATGATGCCCCTGTGAGCCACGGATTATAGAAAAAAATACAGCCTGAGTTTTAGGACTGACAGTTTAAAAAAAGAAATGCAATGATTTACTGTAGCAGAAATAAACTGTATTTGTAGTAAAAGGGCAAACTCCCACCATCACCGGTTCTAACCTTAAATTCAAAATTATTTGTGAGTTGTCTTTTGTCTCTTTCCAGAAGACTTTATATAGGTAATTTCTTCTGATTCCAGTGTCTGTTTGACACTGGAAATTTAAGTGATTATGATCAATACAGCAATAAGTGACCCCCTGTTTCTCACTTAAATATTTAGTCTTTTTCATGAAATATTGAAATCAAAAGGCATAGAGGCATAGATGATACATTTTTATTTATTTATTTTTTTACAGAGAATACAATTTAATTGTGTTTTAACTAATGAAAACTGCAGGGGATTTATGTTTATTTTGACTTTAAATCAATATGACACATCTGTTCTCCAAATTACTCAAAGAGCTGAAGAAGTCTAGTGAAAAATATCAAAAATTGTAAAGGTAGAAAATGGGGAAGGGATGAAAGAGGAGTCATCTCCAATTGTTCCATCTCATGCAGTGACGCGTTATTTTAAATATGCTGTCGAAAGTTATTTCAGGACCGAAATGCAGAGATGGAAGGAGGCAGAGATTAGTTTTGCTGATTTGATAATTTTCCAAAGGGCAAGAGAAGCAAATAACCACAAACAAAATACAAAAACCCAAAAAATACAAGAGACGTCAGGTAAAACACACATGAGGGGCTAAAAAATGACGATGAACCTGAGGAGGAGGAGTATAAATGGGAGACTGAACAAAGACTAGGCTAATTAGCAGAATGGGAGCAGGTGTGGACAGAAGAATCTAGAAGGGAGCTAAGAGACTCCCACAAGAGGGCAACAGAAAGTAAATTCAATTCAATTAATTCATTCTATCTAAGGAAAACCAGTTAATTGCATCGACTCATTGACTCCAAGGCAATCCCTCACATTAAGCATGCTTGTAGCGACAATGGAGAGGAAAAACTGATGTTGTTTTGCACCAACAATGCTTAAATACCTAGTTATTATTGTGTTTAAATTATTATTTTTTTTTAAACAGGGAGAAATTAACTTACTGATTTTGATCTAGGGAAGAATAAAGGGAACATACCAGCATCCTAGAATATGAAATATTCTCTTTCATGTATTCCAATGCATTTTTTAGTTTTTTTCCCTTGATGTCTCTTACAAAACTATGGCTGGTCTTTCCTAAAATGACTTTATTTCCACAGGCTAATGTATTTCAGGCACAGAGGGAATTAAGGGCATTAAAGGATTTTTGCAGGTGACTCCTGCATGAAGAAATGCTGCAGTTCTTATCCCACCTAAAGCTTCACGCTTTCACCAGAACATCTTACAAAATGTCTAGGAGGCAGATGAGTTTGTAAGTCATGTCAGGAGCTCCTTACTGAAAGTGTTAGCTCATCAGTAAATATCCCCACCCTCCATTTATAGTCTGTTTCACATTTTATTTAGCAAAAAGCTGCTTTCAACATTTAGTTTCTCAGTTACACCAAAACCAAGTCTGGATTCTCCTGATGACTGAATGTCATAACTCTATGTTACTCTGCATATCTCTGTTTTAAATCCATGCAGCAATTCCTTCTGCTTATGCATCTGAAGAGACTCTGACCTGCTTTTCAACTTTCAGCTGTTATTGACCTTAGTGTGAGGGCAGCAGCAGCAGGAGAAATTCCCCATCCATCAGATCACATGCAGGGAGAAAAACACACAAGTCTAACACTCCTACATGACTAATCAGCTGGAACTGTTATTCCTCCCAAATCACAGCACACCTCCCTCTCTGCATGGGAACTTTTAATTTGACAATTACCCTACCCAGTTTCATGTGTAAAAATTTTTCATTAATCATTTTTTCTGATTAGATAGCTGTGAGCCGAAACACAGCATCCCATCCAGTTGTAGCTCTGTAATCAATAATTAAGCGTATCATACGGTCAACGTGATGCATGCCGGCACATGCGTTAGATTTGTTGCCTTGAACCAAGGTACATTGAATTACACATGTGAACATTATCTGTTCTACAATTTTATTTTTTATTTTTTTATCTAAATAGGTGAGAATTGTCTACAAATTAGATTTTTTCCTTATAAGACAGATAACATATTATTCTCTTAATAAGTATGTGTTTCCTAATCTACAAAAAAGGTCTCAACTGTATTTAAAATAGACATGCAATATTTTATTTTTACAGCATATTTAGGTTACAAAAACATGGGTTGTAATTAGCGCTAAAACAATTAATCGGATTAATCATGATTAATGGATTATTGAAATAATCGTAAACTAATTCAGTAATCGATTAATTGTTAACTTGAGTATGGAGGCACTAAAACGTGCCTTTAGTGCGACCCACTTAGAGCAGCAACTATAACAACATTGTAAAAAAATTTTTTTAATTTTTTTGCTTTTAGGTTTAAAAAAAATGTTTTCGTCTGTGAATAAGCTCTATCCAGAACTCTTCAAGTGGAAAAGCTTTATTTTAAAGGAATAGTACACCCAAAACATGATTAGCCTTCATTTTCTACTCACCCCCATGCTGAACAACACTCTGGAGTACTTTTTTGATATCTCAAATGCATCTGGAGATCTGGGAGGCTTCTTGCTGTCTGCTGACATTCAAATAATGGAGGTCTATGGTGCCCGAGGCAGAAAGGTCCATAAAAGTCCACAAAAAACGTGTCAATATTCCTCCATACTGCTCGTTCCAAGTGTCCTGAGTGGGTAGCATCCAGAATTTACTCGAAACGAAGTCATTTAGAATGTTTTTAGAGCATAAACAGTAGTGTATAGGATTTCCTAAAAGCGCGTTCACGAGTCTACGGAAACCGCGGCAGACCAAACCAGACGAAAGTGCGCATTCAGCGTCTGCTCTGCCGATAATGCAAGCGTAGAAGAAGAAATGTGCTGTTTACCTGTGCAAAGAAAGAAACAACGAAAGTAAAATGTCTGAGGACTTCAGTGTTGAGTAAGAGCATGAGTTCTTTGCTGAGCTGAATGCGCACTTTCATCTGGTTTGGTCTGCCGCGGTTTCCGTAGACTTGTGAACGCGCTTTTAGGAAATCCTATACACTACTGTTTATGCTCTAAAAACATTCTAAATGACTTCGTTTCGAGTAAATTATGGACGCTACCCACTCAGGACACTTGGAATACATTAGACGAGTATGGAGGAATATTGACACGTTTTTTGTGGACTTTTATGGACCTTTCTGCCTCGGGCACCATAGACCTCCATTATTTGAATGTCAGCAGACAGCAAGAAGCCTCCCAGATCTCCAGATGCATTTGAGATATCAAAAAAGTACTCCAGAGTGTTGTTCAGCATGGGGGTGAGTAGAAAATGAAGGCTAATCATGTTTTGGGTGTACTATTCCTTTAACTTGGTTTAATTTCGCAAAAAACTTTATTAAGGGAGCTTTGGCTATCCAATTAAATTCGATTAATTGAAAAAAAAACATCAACAGATTAATCGAGTTGCAAAATAATTGTTAGCGGCAGCTAACGATTATTTAGCAATTCATTCAATTCAATATTTAGCAATTCATTCAATTATAGCAATGTTTTCCATCCTCCCATCTCTTTGGCTCAATTAACCACCTAAAAGTAGCAATCATTTACTACCTAGACCATTGCTTTAGTTTATGTGAGCGTCAAAAATAAGCACCTTCCTGTCTGGCATTGGCTCATCTTCCCATGGAGCGTTTTTCGTAATCCCCTCCAGTCATAATTCAGCAGTTGGATTCCTATATCCCTTAAGCAGGTTATGGAAACCTTTCTTTGCAGAAATAGGTTCATGACATTTTTCTCTTATCTGTGTCATTAAACATCTTGGACCAAAAAAAAATAAAATTCTGCCTGCTAAAATTATTGTTGGGTTTATCTTATGGTTGTGAGGTCAATTTAACACAGGAAGCCTGTCCACCGTGAGCATCTATTAATCGCTAAAAGTCACTGAGCTCTTTAACCACTTTCTGTGAAATGACTGGGAAATTATCAGTGAACTGAAAATGTAAGCTTTCTCAGAGGGAATAACATCTGAGATGTATTTAAATGATCTGCACCATGAATTTAGATTTAAGTTCACGAAAGTACTGATGACTCAATCGAAAATCCAACTCGGTTGCATTATAAAATATATAATCATAAAATAGTTTTTGTTCATTTTAAATGATTTTACAGAATACTGACATAATATTTCCTAACACTTTACTCTAAATTTGTTCCAAACCTTGTTAGTTACAGTAAATTATGGTCATTAAGAGACACAAAATTTATCTCCTAACCTTAAAACCACATTAAGCTGATTTGCTAAATATTTTACCTTCAACATTTATTTAATCAATTAATTTGATCTTTTCATCAGTGTCTGTTTTAATAGAAGCCCACCCCCCAAAATGAAAATAAATATTCTGTCTGTAAATACCTGCTGACTCCAAACAAATGCTCGTTTTCATGCACTTGACAGTAAAACCCGCTGGACTTCAAATCAAACTACATATGATTCATTTAGGTCAACATTCAGTTAATTGCAGAACAAACTAATGTTTTCATTTTCAAAACATTTTTCTTTTTGGTCCTTAATCAATTAATAGTGACATTTTGGAGTGAAAACAGACTGACAACCATAAACGCTATTTATATTGATTGAGCTGTACTGAAATTAAATCGTTTTTGTGTGTTTTAATGTAGAATAATTTGCTTGGGTTCAATTTCAAGCAATAATATATAGCATATTAATCAGATCCACAACCACTGTCTAAATAACCAAATTATGCTGCAGAAAAAAGCCTCCTGCAGTCAAAATTTTCCTAGTTTTTTTCTTCTCTGATTGTAAACTGGCATCCTTAGAGGTCTGTTTATGTCATGCATCTCTGTTGGCATTGGAATTAACTTTGCCCAGCTTCCCGAGCTCGTTTTTTTTTCCTTTTTCTTTTACCCACTCAGATTTAAATTTAATCCTGCGGTAGCTTTTGCAATTGCCTCCTGCTCTCTATAAGTGTGTAACATGAGCTGAACCAAACATAAAAGGATGATTATGAAGCGGAACATACAGCATATAAACGCAGGTACATGTCAATATGTTTCGGTGCACTGGGATGCCATATGTTTCATGCACCTCAAATCATCTTGTGTATCTGCTGCTGAGAGGGTCACAGGGTCTGCATTAACCCTATTCGTCAGCAGAGTCAGGTAGCTTCATAAGTGTTCCCATTCCCCCTTCTCCCGCTTTCCTCTTGCTGCTTCCACAAACACACACACAAAAAAAATCTCTAACAAGCCTATTGCGATTCAGGAGAAGGAGTTTAATTTGCCCCACAGCCAAGATATTCTTTTTTTTTTTTTCCTAGCTTGTGTACGCTGTAATGAGATTTCCACTGCATTTCCCCAAGCTTTGAAACCATTCTCACCACATTTGAATGCAGAGAAATTGCTGCAATTCCCCAGAAATACAACTTTACGGTGAATAACAATAAGCACTGTTGATTTTGCATCATTCTGCTGTGCCTGGGTCTGGAGGCTTTGAGAAAAAGGCTCGGTAACAGGCGGTCTTGTTTTCTCATAACTGCTAGTCCTCTGCTGGGAAGAAATAATGCGATAAAATGGGTCACACTGAAGCACTGTGGTCATGCTTGCTTATTGTCATCTTGTTTATATGGTTTATGTGGTCTTGAAATTATGACTAATTGCCACTGAGACCAAAAAACATTGGGACTACATAAATTGTGACAACTGTCAACTATTTAACAAATTTCATCATAAATAATCCTCATTTGATGTGGATTGTTTCAGTTTAAGCTAATCTCTAAAGGTCTGTGAATATTCCTTATTCAAAGACTGACTGCTGAAGCAAATATCCTGCTGTCAGGGGGGAGGGTCTCCATGATAGCGTAAACAAATAATCATTATTCCAACAAATATAAAGTCACAAGTTGGACTTTTGTAAGAGTTTGGGCCTATCAGCAGCTGCTGAGCTGGACCAGCACATAATCATTTTAAAAAACAACTAGCCAGACCAGAAAAATGGAACATGATGTGTTTCCTCTAACTGGTTAAAATACAATTTTAGAACTTAGCCTGAAATATGAACACTCTTATTGTTTCATTTTAACTCAATAAATCATCATCCATTATAGACAGTGGTCTAGTGTCTTGTAAATGTAATCTTCTTACGGTTTTCTAACATTATTTCCTATAATTAAATATATCAATTTAATTAAAGAAAGTCAAAAGTCTACATTCCAGTAGAGCAGAAAGAATAATCAAGCAGCCCACAGCTGCATTACAACAATTTCAGGATCATGTGTGCTAGATTGGCCCAATTAAAGTCCTGATTTATATTCAATTCAGAATCTGTTGTAAGACTGTA
>NW_015151457.1:4831-35806 GCF_000732505.1 Cyprinodon variegatus | reverse complement strand
GGAGAATATACCAGATGTTTTCTGGTAAGAATGTGAAATTGATTTCAAAATGTCAGAGTTTTCTGGTATAAATTAAATTCTCTGTGATCAAATCTTTTTCATGTGAACTGTAATGACACCAATACTCTTGTATTTCTTATATTGACTTTTGTAGTTAATCCCCCTTAACAAGCATAAGTTAGTTTTAAATACGTGCATTTACAAGTTCTCCTTGATGATTTTGAACAAGTCTAATTGTATAATAGCCAGGTTCTGGTGTAGGTTTATTGCTGTCCAAATGAAGTGGTGTCTTTGAGCTGTTGCACATCCCTGCTTAGAAACAAGGAAAAGGGAGAGTCTTTCTAAATTGTCCCTGTGTTTAGATCTAACTTGAATTTCACCCTAAAAAAATCTGATTGTGACTTTACTGGATAAGAATAAGTTCAACTTGCTTGAATTGAACTTAAACCAATTTAGATTAATTAGAAATGAACTAATTGGATTTCCTGGAAGGGCTTTGAGAGAACATTTATTTTGCATCATATAAATACTTCTTATTGTAATAAATCAAATTTAAGATGGGTGTTCCAAAACAATTACAGTGCGTATTTCGAATTGCTGTGTGTTTAAGCAGCGACATGCTAAGATGACCACAATGACATTGTAGCTTAGCCTGATTGAAGCATGGAAAATAAAAAGTTTATAAAATCAACTCTAAAAGACTTTAAAATATGTACCAGAACGTAAAGATTTTCTTATTACACAGTCACATAAATAGCTTCACTCTCCAAGTCATTATCTAGATAACCCTATTAGTTTATTGGGTCTGCCCCCACAGTTATTTTGAAGACCTACATTGCTTTTCCCCCTCATCATGCTAAAGTCGCAACCAAGGTCAAATGGGTTGTTTATAACAAGCTCATCCGTTGCGGTTTTTAGAGTTTGCCAAACTAATCAAGCAAGCAAGCAAGAAAGGAGGAAGTAGTGACACTGTTTTAAAGTGTTGGCAATATCTCGTTATAAATGATATATAATTGGAGAAAAAAAGTCGAGAAAAACAGCTTGCAAACATGTTTAATATGAAGAAAAAAAAATCAGAAGAAATTTGCATTGCTTATGCCAAGAGCTGATAGACAGCCTGAGCTGACACATCAGTCACATTCAGACATGCCCTGCTTCTCATTGATCAGAGAGAAACTAAATATGTCAGCATTGTGACTGAATGAGAACTCATATGCTTTTAAGCAACGATCTTACTAGTTTTGACCCAAAATCTTACTAGGGCAACATGACAGAGACTGAACTGCTTCAGTCATAAAAACTGTTTAAATGTGACTTTCATTCAAAAGGAATATGTGAATATGGATAAGCAGACCGGTTAAAACTTCTAAGCTTCCATAACCATAGTAAAAACATGCTAATATAGAGTAACTGCTCTAATAAGGATGTTTATATCTTACCGGATGAGCCATGTGTCAAAAAACACCAACCTTAATATATTTGAATTACATTATATGTAAGAGAAAAGATGTAATGTGTCACACATACAAGAAAAATGTAGAGCTTGTATACAGCATGTTGTTAAGCCCCATTGAGTCACTCTACTGTAGAATATGTTGTTGAGATCACAGCTACCATTGCACATTTAGAAACTAAAGCTTTTGCTCAACTTGGCTACATATAGGATTTTTGATCACTTAAGGCTTATTTACACTACCCTTTTAAAACCATGCCGAGAAAGGTCCAAGCACGGTAAGCAAGATAACAGTTGAGTGTAAATGGAATGCAGCTGAACTGGACTGTGCCAGACACACTCGAACCACGCTAAATGTTCTACTTGCTCAATAGTAGGGATCGGGATGTGTCAGTTGTGCCTTGGTTCTCTGATAACAAAGAGCGCATGAGCAGACTGCATCATTTCCTATTTACAGTCAACTGACTTGTTTTACGTGTTTTTTTATGTGCAATTCACTGAGCTCTTCACCTGTTCACAGCAGAAACTTCTTATCAGCCTATTAATAATAAATGGCATGAAAATAGCGTGGTACAACCTGGGATGATGCTGAGACTGAGGCTCTCATTGAATATGGGCAGAGGATGCTATCTGGGCATCCATTTTTGATTGTGTAATTCCCGCCTCAAGAGCTGTAGTATCATACCCGCTGATATGAGTAAATGTGTAACAGTTCTACTGATCAAAGCTCGGCCTGAACTCGATATGGATTGGTTTCAGAGGGGTAGTGTAAAAAGAGGAACAGCCTTCAAGTTAATTAAGTTGTTGCATAAAAGGTCATAGCATTAACAGAGATTTTAAATTTAATATTATTTGTGAAAATGTCCTTTTCATTTGTTATCCAGTTACATAGTTGTAAAAGAAAAAAACATTCATAGCCTAATTAATATAGGCAATTAACCCAAAGTAATATGCATGGTATGGTTGCTACACATCAGGTACGCTGGTCATTGACCTTGACCAAGGCACCTTACAGTAGAACTGCAGCCAGTCCATGGACTGGCATGGCTATCACTGCCTCTACATAGTTAGGGACAAATTTCCTACTGGGATCAGCTTCATAGTCATGGTTGGCCACTTCTTTGATTTTACTTTGGAAAATCTTTTGGCAGTGAATCTATTAAGATTTGGAACAAAACCTCACAAAGCATTGCAAAAGAATATCTGAATGCTTTAAAGTCAAGTATTTTTTTTATTCAAATTCAATTATCTAAATTGAAACAGTTCAAATAATTTTCAAACTCTGAAAATAAATTGCTGCTGGGCCGCTGACTGGACCTGATTGGGCATTCGAACTGAGCCATCAGCTCCGAGGCTGGTCTGGTAACCCCAGTGGACGGGGGCAGGGAGCCAGCGGGGGACGGAGTGACCAAACCCGAGGCGGGTTTAAAAAGGGGGGATCCCATCCCCCATCAACTCAAGTACTGTTCTCAAGACCTTACCATTCATTTAGGACCTTGTTGTTCCTCTTTAGTCTCATCAGACCACAGCAGCTTCTTCCACATGATTGCTGTGCAGTATGCTTGGCTTTAGTTAAACTTTATATAAAAATGAATAGGACTTCCTTTCAATAGTATATTTGTAATTGTATTTTGAAATTGTATGTTTTATTATAAATACCAAGTTTATAAAGTCTAATAGTAGGTCTTTCAGCACAATGTCTCACCCTTTGCTGTTGATCACTGCAGCTCCTCCAGAGTTACCAACAGCCTCTTTGGCTTGGATCTCATCTAGCCATACTTGGTGATACACTTCTAAACCTTTTCTTTCACCTATTTAACCATGCATTCCATTGAAGTGGTTTTGTCAGAGAGTTAAGCTGGCATGAATAATTTTGCAAATTACTGTATCATTTGAACCTCCATGAAGGTTGAGTGATGCATGTAACCAGTGGCTCTCTCCATTTCTGTGGGGGCTAGGTCTAAATAAAACTATTATAAAGATTTAAATCCCAGCAGTCATGATTGAATATATTTTCTCTAACAGGTTTTTAAAGCCATTAATGTCATGCATCACATGAGTCATATTTCAAACACCTAATTTCACAGTGCCACATCACCCCTCCCCATTCCAATGGCTCCATCTGGCTAAGTCAGTCACATATGTTTTGGGAGACAGACTGTTGTCCTTTGGAGGTACCCAAGCCTTATTTAACCTCCACAGATTAATCCCCCCAAACAGACAAACCTCATGGTGGTAAACACAGGCACGGGGATCTCTGAGGACTCATTTATAAAGGTTAACAGCACAGAAAATAGGCCAATACATGTAAAGATGTTGAAGTGTTAATCTCTCATGAGAGCAGAATATATGAGTAGCTTTGCGAGGTGAAACAAAACTACAATATTTTAATGGGGGACCCACAAAATAGTTGACTTAAGTTATGGACAAGAGAATTGGCATGATCACTTCATGGCACCAGAAGCCAGTTATTAAAGTTTTTCTTTGCTGTGATCAGGGCTCTGTGTTGTCTCACCTCTTTTCCTGCAGATACACCCCTCCTCCTAACCTTTGCAGCCCTTGGCTTTGCTGCTGCTGGTATCACCCGCTGGGACAGACTGTCATCCCGGCTGGCCATCCATTTGGAGGTAACAACTAAAGGTAGCAACAGAAAGAAGGGTTGGGGAGTGGGAATTGTTAAGGTCAGTCAAGCAGATATTTCTCTACTAGCACCTTCCTGGAACTTGGGATGGGAGTCACTTAAGGTGTGAAGTTTTAGTTCTCTGTGCTCATTGTTTGTTATTTTTACTGTGTTTGGTTGATTGATAACAAAGAATTTCCATGTTTTGCTTGCCATTTGCCATTATTCATTTTACAGATGTAATATGTGTTCATTCCTATACTATCTTTGTAAAGCACATATATGAATAAACCAATGTTTATTATAACTATCTCCACTGAATAATCTTTTCTATTTCATCATTTTTCTTTAATGGTATTTTGTTTTGTTTTTTCACACCTACCATTGATTTTTTTGTTGGTTGACTGTTTACATTCCCCTTATATCATGTTTGCTCATGAATGACAGATTTTGCAACTGTTCTACAATATTTATTCTTACAAACTTTTAGTGACTCAATTTCAGTTTATTTAATGCGTTTTACTGTAATGGACTGGTGACCTATCCAGGATATACCCCACCTTTTGCTCATAAACTATTCTATACTGTGCCAGAGATGATGAATATGACCCTTTATCAAACTAAAATAATCATGAGAGATTTTCTTATTTTAGAAAATGAGTAGTTCATCCAGTAGAAAATGCTTTGAGTTTTCATTGGTTTCATATACATTTTGTGTTGTTCTAGTTGTTTTTGGTTGTATTTGAGTTCTTATGTATTTCTTGTGTACTCTCCAGGTACTCCAGCTTCCTCCCACAGACCAAAATCATGACTGTTAGTTTAATTGGCTTCTCTAAATTGTCTTTAGGTGTGAGTGTGTGCGTGAATGCTTGTTTGTTCTGTTTGTCTCTGTGTTACCCTGTGATAGACTGGCGACCTGTCCAGGCCTCTCGCCTGTAGACAGCTGGAGATAGGCAGTGCCCCTCGTGACTCTAACAGGGATTAGTGGGATGGATGGATGGATGGATGGATGGATGGATGGATGGATGGATGGATGGATGGATGGATGGATGGTTGGTTCAGTATATTTGTACACTGCAAAAAAATGTCCTTCTAAATAAATCTTAAAACATTGAAAAAATAATACAACCGTTTTTAGCATTTACTTAATCATATATATATTTACTTTTTATACACTTGTTCATGTTAGCAGGTTAGGACATAAAACTGTTAAAGTAACTAAATATAGTAGATAACAAAACTGTTTTTTTTTTAAACACTGTAATAGGCAAAAACTGATTCTGTTAAAATGTTTCATCTTCTTCTGAGAATACAGTGGTAGGACCTGTTGAAATCATGATATATATTGTGAAAACAAGAAGACTTACCAAGTGCAATTGTCTTACCGCACTTATATTTGAAAAGAAGGTTAACGATCTTGCTTGTGAAGATTCTCAGTCCTCCAGGTCATAGTCATTCCAAAAAAAGTTAAAAAACAAACCACCGGACTTTGTTTTCCAAGTTTCTAATTTGAAAGAAAGTATGTAGAGTTAAAATTTATGGCGATGAAATGTAGGATGGAAGCTAGTTATTGTATAATTCTACTGCTATGTGTCAATCAAAACTTGAGGAATAAGTTAAGCTTGAATCTGGCAAAAGACAGTTTGTCCATTCAAAATCAAATCCCTATTGACTCTTCAATAAAGAGATTAGAGGGGACTTCTTTTCAGCAGATCTATAATTTTTTTTCTTTGTTATGTTCTGAAATTGTTCATACATCCAAATGAAGCTCAATCCATTCCTGAAATCAGGGAAAGTATAATGCTGTAAAAATTGAAAATATCTCAACACTTTGCAAAAGCATTATATGTTTTAATACATAGGTTGACATCAGATGTATAGAATGATATTTTTCCTGTCTATCTCATGGTATGTCGAGCTTACAGGTGGAGTTTAAGTGTTTTATTTATGTTTTATATCTTCCTCAATAAAGTTTAATAAATAGAAGAAAGTTTTAATTGTCATTGTTTAGTAGCGTTGATTTGACAGGCTGAATGCAAACAGAAATTCAAAACAAGTACCAGAGTTCATACACAAAACAGAGATTAGCAGCAATCAAGAAAAATATTACATTCAAATATAATATTCAAGTTATAGAGGGGATTGATCTCATCACTCTGGAATAGGGACTATTTTCAGTCTGCAGCATATGGTTTTTAAAGTTTATGATTGGTGAGTGTAGTCAGCTGCAATGAGGCTGGCTATCTTCCCACTACAGGTGTAAATATTTGTCAAAAAGGGCGGCTGTGATCCCATAATGAGTTCTGCTGCCCTCACCACCTGCTGCAGGTTCTTCCTGTTCTCCTGTGAGCAGCTGAAGAATGACACAGTAAAGCAATAAACTAGTCGGCTCTTCACACCTGACCTGTGAAAGTTCATGAGCTGCTGGTGGAGAAGGTGGACACCCTTTAACTTCCTGAGGAAATTAAGTCTTTGCTGGACTCTACCCACCTGGTGTGAAATTGTTGTGCTCCAGGTGAGGTCAGGAGAGATGTGGACCCACAGGAACTGCTCGTTCTTAACTCTCCCAACCTGCTCATTCTGTATACAGATGGGAGTGTGTTTGGTGTGCTTACGCTTCTTGAAGCGAAGTTACCTCAGAAACTTGATTTTATTAAAGGCTAAATAGGTTTATTTTGCTAAAACTGTGATCACATTTTTGTTCTTTCTGCTACTTATTTAAAAATTGATGTGAGAAACTAAGCACTAATTTGTGGATTGCTTTAAGGTATAGAAAACATGTGACATATTGCAACAAATCAGTGAAATAAATGTTTTTTTTAAAAAGCTACAGGGGGCCGCTAAAGAGCCGCATGTGGCTCCAGAGGCACAGGTTGCCGACCCCTGCAATAGACCATAATGTTAGCTATGTAACCCCAATCTCAGCTACCTCTGCTGCAACGCAAACACTAGCTTTTATGTACAAATAATTCAATAAGTCAATTACTCAGACTCATTAAATCATTCTATACCACCTTGTTGTGCTGATGCTGTCTCATGCTAAAAAAAGAGGAAATTTCTATTGACTTACTTATTATAAACTGGCTTCACCAATGTTCTGTAGCAAGCTACATTATGGCAGCTTAAAATGGAGCAATAGCCAGATTTTCATTTGTCCTCCTCTCTAATAGTGATATATATTAAGAATATATTGTTTGGTATAGGCACTTTTAACTGGATTTTCTTTAATGCTGCTTTTATGAATTCACTGGGTAGCTATGGCATTTAGTGACCAAAAAATAAAACTATTAATACTTTTTAGAAACCTAAGGAAAGAAAAAAGATTTAGGATTCAAGCAGTCAAGAGACAGAATTACTACTGAAACCTTAAAATTCTACTTGTTGGAAGGCGCAGTCAATGTCTCACTTTCAGCTTTTAAACCATTATACATGATGGATTGTATAATGGATGAAAGTATGACTACATCCTCGATTACGTAATCATCCATCTCCCGCTGAAGGCGTACATCAGTGATTTTAATGTATGGCTGCTGAGGAGTTTCAATAACTCACAGCCTTGTGAGTGTCAAAGTTGTGTTGCACACGGGAAAAAGTTGTGGGTGTCAATATTTGACGTCCTCTTTTCTATCCGCATGCTGAAGCAGAGCTGATGGATGACTCTCAGTGCTGGTGCGTCAGTGTTATTCATCAAACTAATGTGGGAGAGGGGGAGAAAGAGACAGAGCCGTCTTGGGTCAGAGATGTTTTCTTCTGGGTTTTGCTTTACTTTTTGCCAAAATAATACATTATTAGCAGACTCCTCCCACAGATAAATCTTGAATTACTAGAAACATATCTCTTAACTGATAATGATTGCTTTCAGGACATGCTTTTAGTTTGCTAATGAAAAACAGAGCAAACCAAATAAATCATGAAAAATGTTTAATTAATATAGCAGCAAAACTAAACACACAAATATTATAAAGAAAATAACATACAATCATCTGGATGGTGGTCATCATTTTCTCCTGGGGGCTTAGACAATGTTTCTTTACAGCTACCTGACCTACAGTTTTGAGCACTCACTCAACCTCCGGTCTTGTTACCCATCTGGTATCAGGTGATGAGGGTTGAATTTCAGCCTGATTGGACTGAACTTCTGATGAGCTCTGGTGTGACCTATCTGCTAACCCAGTTAATGTTTCCCCACTGGCACTTGAGACATGAGAGCAGAGAGTTTCCAGGGACCTGTGCTGGAAAGAAATTACCGCCTGCTGACAATAATGACGGAAATGGACTAAATCTGACCAAGGAATGAAAAGACAGACAAGATTTGTTTTATAAACCATTTATAGCCAAAACAATTCAAAGTCTTTTATCACCAGTAAGTATATCAAATGTAACTGATTAAAAAATATATATCTTTGATCTTTTACCAGGAGACTGTCCTTATTTTAATGCCCTGATGTCTTCTCGACGTGTTAGAAGTGTTGCAGTTGGTTTTTATGAAGAACTTTATCTGTGAAAAAAAATGTAGCTGTTTGGTAGTCAAACATATTGATCATGAATGAGGGGAAGATGAAGTGGGAGATCGATAGGCGGATTGGTGCGGTGTCTGCTGTGAAGCGTGCTCTGTACCGGTCTGTTGTGGTGAAGAGAGAGCTGAGCCAAAAAGCAAAGCTCTCGATTTACCAGTCGATCTACGTTCCTACCTTCATCTATGGTCATGAGCTTTGGGTCATGACCGAAAGAATGAGACCCTGGATGAAAGTGGCTTAAATGAGTTTTCTCTGTAGTGTGTCTGGGCTCTCCTTTAGAGATAGGTTGAGGAGCTCAGTCATCCGAGAGGACTCGGAGTAGAGCCACTGCTCCTCCACATCGAGAGGAGCCAGTTGAAGTGGCTTGGGCATCTGATTAGGATGCCTCATGGACGTCTCCCTGGTGAGGTGTTCCAGGCACGTCCCACCAGGGGGAGGCCCAGGACACGCTGGAGGGACTATGTTTCTCGGCTGGCCTGGGAGCGCCTTGGGATTCCCCCTGAGGAGCTGGCCAAAGTGGCTGCGAAGAGAGATGTCTGGGCCTCCCTACTGAAGCTGCTACCCCGGTGACCCAACACCGGATAAGCAGAAGAAGATGGATGGATGGATGTTAGTCAAACTTTGAGTGATTTTTGAGTTGAGCATTCCCCTGCCAAATTCTTTGTGCCGTTGTCTACAGACCTGCAAAATATGACATTTTATTAGAGATGTTTCTGACTTCTTGGATGGGATTTTGCAAAGGTATCAATCAAGTATGGATTGCTATCGATTTCAATATTCTTTTGTACTTTTCTACTAAGGGAGGGCCTACATGCTACAAGTTTTGCCTTTTTCGTGGCAGTTCTCAAGTCATGCCAGAATTTTACTGATTGGGCCAAGTTTCAGCATCATTGTGCGTCCTGCATCTTGTAGTATACAGGGGCTAATGAGGGGCGATTAGCCTCTCAAAATCATGAGGAATCGATCAGGAATCTTAAGGTTGGTAGAAAATCAAGCATGTTTAATATTCAGTTGGCCCTCATGAGGTTTTCGTGAGCAAATCCTGCAGTTGAAGTAGAGGTACAGCTTCTACAAGCTGATTTACCTGAACCTTATTATTATCGTTGTCTGGACCATCCAAGATGTTTTATATTATCATGGCACCGTTCATTCAATCATATGGCTTCCGGCAAGTAGGAGCCATGCAGGCTTTGGACAACAGTCCATCATGAATGCTGCATTAAGCATACACAGGTCACATATAGGTAGTATTATAATGGTAATAAAAGACAAAAAAGGGTTATATCTATTGTCTAATCCTTCAAAAAAAAATTGTAGTGGATTTAGTTTGTCAAATAAATCACATACAAGAAGCTCATATCTTTTGAGTCTGTTTTCTAATTAAATAGTTAGATTACCTTTGTTGAAATTAGTCACTAATGTAGTTTGGCCATTTTATTAGACAAAATGGGCTCTTTATTTTTTTTTTACAATGTACACTTAATGAGTAATTCTGCCTGTGATGTTTGAGATACATGTTTATGGCTGCAGTTAAGTTTTGGCTCTCCAGGCCTCCAAAGATTAACCTGGACTGTTGCTAGGGGGCTAAGACCACAAAGTTGTCATTTACTGTAGGGGTTATTACAACATCATTTACTGTAGGGGTTATTACAACATCATTTACTGTAGGGGTTATTACAACATCATTTACTGTAGGGGTTATTACAACATGTAACAAAGTACTATTTTGTGTCATGTGGGCTCTGCCATCAATTATTAACTACATTCATAAACCTGAATTGCTGTTGTTTGTATAATGTACTACCAGGATCTTATATTGAGTAAATGCTGGCTCATTGGCAGGTTCAAATGTCATGCAAACACTTGCTGCTCGACTAACATAAAACACACAGAGTAGTCATGTATAGTGTGATCACGTCCACCAGTGGGTGGACAGTTGTCCACAGGATGAGTTTCTTTCATATATAGCCAAGAAAATTTTTTTTCCAAATGAATGTTTGCAAAGAAATACTGCTTGATTTTGAAGTTATAGAAAATATTTTCCTTTCATCTCATAACCCACTTCAGTACTGGTGACGTAGCCCCACCTGCAATTCCATCTTAATGCTTATGTCACTGACGCCTCTTCATTAAAGTTTATCAAGCAGCTATACATGAGGCTCGCCGTGCTGCATGTAGAGACAGGAAAATACAGGACCTAAATTTTACGCTCCATCCTGGTCAGGTAGTGGCTCCATCACTTTAACATAGAAACTGTGCAGCCGCTCTCACCTGAGGAACTGCTTGACTTTGGATCAATCTTATCTGCAGAAAGTTCGCTCTCTTTCCAGGTGGTCACAGTTTGTAAGAGCTCTAATGGTTCAAAAAATCTCAGCAGTTTATGTGAAAGATTTATCTATCTTTTCCACATGAAGTTATGATTAAGATCGGACCAAAAGGTGGATGTTAAGAGGTTTTGATGTTTTGAATTTGACAGAAGTGTGTACCAGGCCCATCCACGGATGCACCAATATGATCAGGCAGGTGCAGCAGTGGAGATATATCAACAGACAATCCTACTGTACTGTCTCAACTGAAAGATTGTGATATAACATTAATAACATTTGGTGCTCAATTCTAAACGTTTCACACAAGCAGAAGTTTATAAACGGGATGAATTGTGGCTAAAGCAGGTATGGAAAGCCTGAAGCTGTTTCATATTCAAAAAATTAAAAAAACAGCAAGAACTCTATAAAAAAGGCAGGAACACTATTTGTAAATTTAACAATTCAAACCTTACATGCAATGCATGTGTTAAATAATTTTTTTTCTAATTCCAAATAATTATTTCAATAATTTTAAATACATACATTTCTCACTTCCAGAAAATGTTACTTAATACTTAACATTTTTGAACATGGCCAAAGATTGATCAAACATACATTTACCATTTATACTACTATTATACTATGATGCATGTGCCCAGGACCATTCTCTTTACGTTTGTGTGGCTTTTCAGGAATATCTTGGGTGCTAAAGAAACCATGTCAGTATTAAACTAAGATGTCTAAGCATGCATGCATGCAGCCTTGTGAATATTTTTTGCACTTGTGTATGTTCATGTATTACTGCAAAATTACATAAAATTGTAATAGTCTACAATGTAAGATTTTGCCAAAAAGATTAGAAAAAAAATGTGGATGACTATTTGAGTTAATAGCCAATAGCCTTCTGTGATCATATCTTCTTTGCAGTGTCTTTACATACTGTTTATGATTCACATTTTATTTCTTAAATTTAGCGAGGCTATATTCTTAGGGACTCCAAAATGTACCTTGTACACTTGGAATGCACAAAAAGGACATTTGTTTAATTTCCTTGTGTGCTTCCTCTTTTTTTGGGGGGCCAAAGGAGTCAAGATGGGAATAAAATCCCGCCCGGGGCCTCTGTTGTCTACCTTGCCACACAAGCTTGACACCAAGTGAAGCAAAGCATCAGGGTGACTGGTGGATTAGGTCATATGCTTGTCAAAACAAAATCAACACCCAAAAAGCTATGAGGACCTGAGACATGAACAACACACTTCTCTTGAGCCTTTTAAGTTGTTCTGCTTCCTTCAACAACTGCACTGATGAAATGCATTGTTTATTTATTAAATTACCGGTATATGTACTGTATGTATCTGTGTCCCACTTTCTTTGACAGTAAAGGACAGTACAGACTGATCTATAAAACAGGAAACCAAAGTAGGAACAGTGCTTTGCAAAACTTCAAATTTTAACACTGAATTTAGTCTAATACTAATGGAGTGCTTTTTTTATATAGCATGCAGGCAGAGAGGTTGAAACAGGTCTAATCAGGGCAAGCTTTCTGAATTTATATTTGCAGAAAAACTGAAAACTATCCTTAGAGATTACTTAGAGATTTTTCCTCTTGAATAATATGAGGAAATGCAAAAAGTGGGCAGGTGTCCTTTTTGTCACATAAGATCAGGTTGGTTTGGATGTTTTTTTCCTTTGATGAGTACAATCTTTTCACATTGTTTGTTGAAATGTGAGGCAAAGGACAGATCAAAATCTCTAAGGAACATTGCTTTTTCCCAGAACTCTAGATCTAATCAGCACAGCTGACATAAAAATTGTAGCGGTAAATGAGGGTTACTTGTGTGCTGGGGTGAAGGAGGAAATGAAGTTGTAAATTGAAAAAAGCTCAAGCTTCAAGGTGAAGAGTTGTCAGATTGGGAGATGGCAGCCAGAACAGATCTAATGAAGTGAACCCGTGTGATGAGTTCAAAAACGACAGACCTCATGCTCAACTGGACACATACATCCATCCCATCATATCAGTTCGGTCAGCATGTTTTGCAGAAACAGTACTGTTATTGAGCAGTGAACGACCTAGCCTTTAATATGTTAGCCCAGAAGGGTGACATTAATACAAAAGCCACAACACAACAGCTCCAACACAACACAGCAATGGTGTGCGAGCCCTGCAGGTTGTTCACTGCTCTACATTTCAAATGCATAGTGTTTATACCCTGGATCGCATCATCAAATAGGAGGAGCTTAAGCTGCACGAAGCCAAAACCCTACCGACATGACACAAATTCATCAAATATACTGGTTACTGCTTCTTTAGGGCAGGTTTGTGCATTTTAAATGGTTGTAAAACAAAATAAAATAAAAAATAAAAAATGATAATGTCCCTTTTTAGAGATATTAAAGTTTTTTTGGTTACCCAGAGGTCAACTATTCCCCATTAAGTCATGAATAGACTCAAAATTACCTAGCCTGCTTTTTCAGTGCTACTTCATTTTTTTCAGGTAAAACCATCATTAGTGGTGATTTGGTGTTTACGATAAAATTATTTTGAATTATGCTGCAGCCCTGAACTTGGATCAGAACATCTATTTCTCCACTTTAGGATATCCAAATGTTATTAGGTGCATAGATGAGACCCATATTCACATCAAAGCTCCCTCACTTAATAAAGCTGATTATGTGAATAGGAAGTCAATTCACAGCTTTACTGTGCAGGTAGATTTAGACTGGCTACTGTTCCAAGATGTTAAAGGTTCCCTTATAATTAAACACCATTCATTCTCTGCACTGTCCAGATCATCTGTGATGCTGGATGTCAGATCTCAAATGTTGAGGCAAAGTGGCCTGGCTCTGTCCATGATTCGAGAATATTTTGCTAATCTCACCTCAGCAACAGACTACAGACTAAGTAGCCTAAAGATTAGCACAAAATGATTCCCTGGTTCCTGAGCTTCTAATGCATCTACGATATATTAGACAATTTGTGATGACTCACCGCGTAATGTAACAAGAGATTTAAATTGAGAAGGTTCCCCATAAGATTATAAACAGTTGTTACCTGTTTGAGCTACATTTTTGTATCTCATTTTCACCTGCTGCCAGGTGCGCTTTGTCCCGGTGGGACTCCTCAATAGAATACATTGATAAAATACCATTCAGGAAATAAAGTTGTTTTACCCATAATGTTATCATGATTTCGACCGCCTTCATATAAACTTATGCATTAACCCCAGGAAGCAATTTTCTACCACGCCATCTCCCTCTCCTTTGCAGCTGTGGGCTTGTTGCTATTTGTTTTATAAATGTGCTCAAATCACCATATGCCTGCATTAAAACTTCCAGTTCCACTAACGTGACATAGGGAGATCTCCGTTGGCTTGTTGACATGGTGACTCGTTGATTCGTGGCTCCACTGATGATGGCTTTTTAAACTTGTCATGCACGCACAACGAGTAGATCTACTTAAGAGTTGATTGAACTAATTCATAACAGCTGTTGGGTTTCACAAAACTCAGAGTTCCTCTCCTTATGCTAGATCAATCTAGAGTTGTGAATTTGAATCTGAGTTTGTTAAACCTGCTTCATGAAATTGACCGCTGAGCTATTAAATTCAATTAATATAGTTTTGATACTTGTTGAAGGTCCAGGGCTCACTGGTTTAAAAAACAATACATTAAAAAGGTTGCTGCTGCCTAAGTAAATGTGATTCATTATTGAAAATAAGATCATTACTTCTTTTTAACTCAGTATTATAATTCTAGAGTTACAGCAGCTGTAGAGCATCAGCCCTGTATTTAACATCTTAAGCTTGGCATTGCAAAATAAATTTAACATTCTTGTTGCAATGACAATTAACAGATGGTGTTGAAACACATGAACATGTTCTCATGTAGCCTTATCATATGCCTGATTGTAAATTCTGAATTTTTTTGGCATGAAGTTTCTGCTTTCCTCCCTTTTACGTACTTTCTGCATGTTCTCCTTGCTTGTCGAAAGCATGTGTGCAAATGTTTGTGATTATTTGCACCTGTGGAGTTAAAGCCACAGAGAGGAAAATAAAAGCATTCCCCTATGCCTAATAAACTAAGATGAAGGGCAAATTGTGCAACAGTAAATCTTTTATTGAAAGGGAAAAATGCAGCCCTTATTTGTTTTAAAGGTGGACATTTTTCCTGTGCTGTTTATTTCTTGACACCCATCCAAGGGGCCTGATCTAATGAGAGCAAAATCACAAAATAAACCTGCTGCAGATAACATCGCATATGTAAAAAGATCAACACAAAGCAAAAGGTTAAACTTTTAAAATCTGCTTTGCACAACTTTGCTTTATTGCATTTTCCCTGCCTCTGGCTTCTACAGGAGGATAACATGCTTTTAGCTTTGTTAATTCATCATTTAGACCAAAACTCCCTCTTTGCAAACAATATGATTCACTATGGAATATCTTGATAACTTCTTTGCTATATATATGCTGGAAACCAAGGCTTGCTGGTGGATGCTCTGTTGTTGATTGATGCTTTAGAAGCAGGTTTTCTGATAGAAAAGCTGGATTTACAGGTTGCAAAGGTCTGTTCATTATTTCAGTTTATATCATTGTGAAACATACAGTACTGAAACACGATTTGAACCATACAGCAATTGTGTTAACCAAAAAGCCATAACTGACTAAATTATATCCTATGTTTGTTTAAATGTTATGCATTTGAAAAGATAAATGTTAAAGACATGTCTTTTCCCAGATATAATAATTTGGTTTGCTGTTCAGAAAGAAAATGCAAATGTATGCTAGGAAGCAGCATGGGGGGAACAATGATGTTGAATGAACGGCTTGCAATTAAATAGAGCCACAATCGAGGATCCAGTGAACACTTACAGCAGGGTGATAACTTAAGTAATGCAGGGCAGAGGTGCTGGCAATGGGAAAACAGCCAAACATTCTACGCAACCAATGAGTTCGGAAGAAAGAAAAATGACATAAATTGGGGCAAACATGGAACAAGAGCACTTACAAAATCTTAGAAAGATTTATGAATGAGAAAGTAAAGACAAATTATAGATGAAATACACACACACACACACACACACACACACACACACACACACACACACACACACACACACACACACACACAAAAAGAAACAGCTTGCTAAAAGTAAGCAAACACAACTTATATGGGAGACCCCGAATGGAAAACCTAACATAATGTGGCAAGATCTAAAGAACCAAATTCAAACTATAATATAACCTGCAGATCCCGACACAAGTATCATTTTCAGCAATTTGTATGAGATAATTGTTATCTCCTTAAATTGAACAAAAAAAAAATCACATTCAATAATACGAGGAGTTGGAAATTATAATTTGCTATTGTTTATATTTTTCTGCCTATATGCTGTATCTTTTGGACTAGTTTAACATACGGTAGTTAATTGTTCATTTTATGGTTAGGAAAATTCTTAACTGATACCTTACTAGCCTTAAAATATTGAACAAAATAATATATAAATCCTTTCTTAGCCATCTATTGCCTTCTCCTTTTTATTTGTATGAATAGTAATTTGTCAAATGCAAGGTGGGATTTCCACTAAGATAAAAATTAAAAACCAAAAAAGCTGCAAAAGTAACAAATCAAACAGGCAAAATGGGCATTTCTGCTTCAAATGACACACCTAAATTCAAAAGCAAACATTGCATCTATCTTAACCTGAAAGATTCAAACTAGAAATATGTGTTTTATTTTCTTTCAAAAACTAACTTCAAATATAGAGGCAGAGTATGTGATTGAGTCTGAAAGACTGATTTAATTGACTGAAATGTGTAAAAATCTCCAACCAGCTCTTAGTCTGCACAGGAACCAGTCATATAGGGAAGTCATGTTAAAATGTGCCTTCTCTGTTTTATCTGCCTCCATGATTCTCATTAACCTCTGAGGCTGTGTGGAAGCTCCTTGTGGCCTGACGGCGACTATGACATGCAGCATAACAGCCCAGTGAAGCCTGACATAATGAGAGCATCCTCTTCAAATTCCAGTCCCCTTAGCAAACTAGGGCTATCCCCACTTATTATGTTTCCACGGAAGAAAGCAGCTCATCAAATTTGGACAAAAGCACAATGCCTGTATTTTTGGTGAACACCTGTGGCTTGATTTGTGTGTATTGTTGGCCAACCAGCCAGGCAGATGATTCCGTGAGCTGTCCTCGTGTTTAAGACTATAGGGAATTTATTGCTGGGATTTAAGCCAAGTGGTGGCCCATTACACATAGTCATATCCAAGAATCTCAGGGCTCTAAAGGTTATAGCTACTTCTAATGAGAAATATTGTTTTGATGAAAATTAGCTTTACCTTAATGTGTCCAAAAAGGTAAAGTTAAATTATAATCTTTAATTTTGCTTCCAGCTCCAGAGGAAATACTGCTTCACAAGTTTTGAACCTAATCCATGTCACTGAAATATCTAGCCAGAGAATGATTGCCAAGCATTTAACAGAATGAACAATTTCATACAAAGTGTTTGTGGTGAATAGAATGACAGAAGACAACAGATGTTTTGCTTTTGTTCCTGCAATAGATGTGATACACTTTCTTCTTTTAGCATTTATTTCTTCTCAGTTAGTACAATACTGGATCAATACCGTCCCCAAACAATCTAGTGCAACAGTGTTGCCAGGGATACAATAATCGTCGTATTTGTATAACATTTTGCCTTCTGTATGATCAATAATCGCAAAAACGCCAAATATACGATAATTTCACAATTCCGTGAATGTCTGGTTGTAATCGGTTGTCACAGCATGTGACAAATATTTGTCAGAGTTTTTCTGTGAACCCTGAAGGCCTCTGTGTCCGGATTCAGAAACAGAATGTCAAGTGATGCAACGCGTTTCCCTCGGAACAACGGCCATGGTTGGCTTGAATAGTTAGCTGTGTCAGCCCCATAAGTGAGGAAAGAAAAAAATAAAAGAAGAAGCAGAGCCCATTGTAGAGCCGGTCTGGAAAATTAAGCAATAACAAAATTACAAATAAATCAGGCGGATTCAACTTTGATGTAATGTCCTTAAAACAGGTCCAAATCAGGTTCAGTGTTGTGTGTGGCATCCAGGTACCAGTATGGGCTCCCTACAATGCCTTGGCATGCTCCTGATGAGGTGGTGGATGGTCTCCTGAGAGATCTCCTAGCAGACCTGGACTAAGGCTCCTGGACAGTCTGTGGTGCAACGTGACTTTGGTTGATGGATCAAGACATGATGTCCCACATGAGCTTAATCCAATTCTGGTCTGGGGAATGGGCGGGCTAGTCCATAGCTTCAATGCCTTTATCTTGCAAGAACCACTGACACACTTCAGGCAAATGGGGTCTAGGATTGTCCAAAATTGGTAAAAACCCAGGTCAACTGCACCAACATATGTTCTCACAATGGGTCTAAGGATCTCATTTCAGTACCGAATGGCAGTCACCTGGTACCTCTGGAGAGCCTTCCAAAGAAATGTCACCCCACACCACTGCTGACCCACTGCCAAGCTGGTCATGCTAAAGGGTTTTGCAGGCAGCAGATCGCTCTCCACATGTGTTCAGTGTGAACCTGCTTTCATCTGTGAAGAGCACAGAGCCAGGGGCAAATTTGCCAATCCTAGTGTTCTCTGGCAAATGCAAGTCATTCTGCAAGTGGACTCCACCTGTGGACATCGGGCACTCATACCATCCTCATGGAGTCGCTTTCTAACTGTTGACACATGCATATCTGTAGCCTGCTGGAGTTCATTTTGCAGTGGTCTGGCAGTGTTCCTCCTGTTCCTCCTTGCACAAGAGCAGAGGTAGCGGTCCTTCTCCTGGGTTGTTGCCAGAGGTGGATAATTCGGGTCCAAAAGTATATACCCTGCCTAATTTTTCACTTAACGGGGTGATTAGCCCCCAGTCTGTGCTGTGGAGCTTGAAATGCTAATTATTGAAACTGGGGTCAGTTTAACGAAGCAGGTTTACAGAAAACTCTAAGTTGTCTAAACCTGAAAACAGAGAAACTCTGACTGTTCCGGTTCACAAAGAGAGTTTTCTCCACCTCAGTAGCCTAGTTAAAAAAAAAAAAAAGAAGGGGGGTGTTGGCATTTTTAAAATATTTTTTGAAGCATACATACTCTAATTAATATAGTATCTTAACCTAAAGCAACATGCATGGTAAGGTTGTTACATGTCAGGTATGCCGGTCATTGACCTTGACCAAGGCACCTTACAGTAGAACTGCAGTCACTCCCTAGAATGGCATGGCTAGCACTGCCCCTACATAGTAAAGGACAAATGAAGAGGACACATTTCCTACTGGGATCAGCTTCATAGTCATGGTAGGCCACTTCTTTCATTTTATTTATTTTGTTCAGGATACTCATGAGCCCACAGCCCGCCAAATGTTAAACAAGCAATATTATTGACATCATTGTTAACATATAGTAGACATTTTACATATTCAGTAATAAAATGTCACAAGGGATGATTTGGGGGGATGGTCATTAAGGAAGGGTTGTGATTTTTAAGATTTTTTTTAAGAAGGGGGATGCCATCCCCCCTCAACTCGAGTACTGCCTGCTTGGTGAAACGGACCCCTGATCTCTGTACCGGCCTTTTTACTTTCTGGACCAGGATTATCCACCACTGGTTGTTGCCAGCCTAAAGCATCCTCCACACCTCCTGGTGTACCAGCCTGTCTCCAGGTAGTATCTCCAGCCTCTGTACACTATGCTGACAGACACAACAAACCTTCTTGCCATTGATGTGCCATCCTGGATGAGCAGCACTGCCTGAGTCACTTGTGTGACTCAACAGCGTGTCAAATGGATTGTCAAGCAGTGTTGCTTCTTAACTGGACACTTTATTTTCCAAGAAGTGTGCTTTGATTTAAGTTATATTGTGTTGTTTGCATGTTCCCTTTATTTTTTACCACTGTGTATAGTTATTGATGTTTTACTTTAAGAACTCTGAAGTTTAAAAGAGGAAAAAAATAGGAGAACAAAGGGAAACACACAAAACATAAAAGCGATCATTGTTATTTTTTTTATACAAATCTCCTGTTTTTCTAATAAAGGTTTCCAAGAGACAAAGATTGTTTGTTTAGGGATTGTTTCTGGAGCACGCATTACCCTAACACAATTATCCGTCTGCTGATGATTCCATTCAGTACTGATGGCACAAAACTGTGAGTGCCTGTTAGACACAGTAGAGTCAATATAGACTTGTTATTTTGGTTATGGAGACTGTGCAACTTCCCTTAAAATAGGATAATATTATGTCTTTTGTAAGATAATCCTATATGTCTCACCTGGCAGCACTGTATTTCAGTTACAGATCCGGATCTCTGAACTTATCCCTGGACTGGACTCGCAGTGTGAATGAGAACGATCTGGTTCCTCACAGGTGATTAATTTACTAAACAGTACACTGCCAAAGGCAATTGGTTGCACAAGATTTCCTACTGAGGTCCCAGAGTAAATGGGGCTGGATAGGGTCAATGGATAAAAATCATTTTACAAGGCTCTATATGTTGCACAAATTATGAGATATGAGCTATTTTCCAAATGCAAGTGAGGGTCACCTTGTCCCAGTTTTTCCAAGATATTATCTGCTAGAACATGTTTATTAAAATCAGACAATAGTTCTCAGCTCATGCAGAAGGTGTTATATCAGAGTTAACACATCGCAAGATTGTGAATGAAGAGAGAAAAAAAGAAGAACACTTTGAGGCGTACATTACTGCCCCTAGAGAGAACATTGTCAGGAGCCATGAGGATAAAGAAAGGATATTGACTCCAAGCTTCAAACAAGGAATAATGATTTCATTGTCATTCTACATGAAAAGAAGAACAGGAAGAAAAAAGAAAAGAAAAATCCCCTAAAGAAAGAAAAGTAAGTATTACAATCGAAAATTTACATTATATTACACGGTTTGATGTGACAGTGTAATACTAGAGCTTAAACGAGGTGACAAGCTGACAGATGAAAATTAAATGGGGCAAACACAGCATCAAGATACTGGGTTTTATATTAGCCCTTGGACAATATAACATTTTGTAGCAAACTAAAAACAAAAAGTTCAATTATCCACCTGCAAAATATTACAAATAAAGCAACAGAAAATGAAACCAAACAAAAGAAAAAAAAACACAGTAGAAGAAAATGCTTGTTAAATTAATTTAATAAGCAAATGATCATCAGCTATATACTATATATTATATATAGTATATTGTACATTTATATTGTATATAAATATAGATCCTGTATTTTGTATATATATCTAATTTGTCTACGCTTTTAACACAAAGACAAATTCCTTGTAAGTGCAAACATACTTGGCAATAAACTTGATTCTGATTCTGTCTCAATCTTGCGCTTATTTCATTTAGGGGGGTAAAATAATTCAATACTTCTCTGAATTTTACTTAGAAAATGTATAACTATAGCAACTATTTTTTTACTTTAATATACACATGGACAAAATTGTTGGTACACCTTGTTTAATGAAAGGAAAACTGTCAAAGAGCACAAAAATAACTTGAATGACGAAAGTAATGATACAAACATTCTATGAAAATTTCTGCATGTCAACATATCAATGTATCGCAGCCAAATCTTAATATAATATATACCAACTTTGATACTGTTTGGAAGTCAGAGTTTAGAACTGAGAATGTCAGTGCGTTCTTGATGCAGTCAAACAACAGGCTGATCTGCAATTTGTTGTGCTAAATATAGTTAGAAATGCAATCCAATAAAAGTTAGTTAATTTAAAATGACATATTATGTTTTGAAGTCATGTACTATTACTCTAAACAATAACAAAAAACAGTTTACCAATCATCAAAAATGACAATATAAGCAAAGTTTTCTTCCTGATTCTGTTTTCTTTATACTTTTTGACTCTGAAAAGAATTTTAGTGCTGATATTTAGCAGAGAGAAAGAGTCTTGTATACTGTTGCCAAAGGAGTTTTCCTCTTCACTGTCACTGCATACATACTCAGTGGGAGGGATTGACCACAGCAAAACAATACATGCAAATGTCTGTTACTGAGCCACATGCTCACTCAGAGGATGGAAAGTTGCATGACTTGATGCAATCAGGTAGGTTTCCTTAGACAGAAAATCTTTACTAGTCTGACTCTATGATTTGATTGAATTGTCTCTGCAAAGTGCCTGAAGATTAGATATGAAAATAAATAAATAAAATAAATAAATAAGAAATCTATCACAAGAGCTTTTTACCAAACTGAATTATTGTCATAGGAATTCATAGGGTCATAATACGTGAATATCCATCTTTGAAGTACAAGGTGTGTGACACAAAATATGAACCATTTGAAGTGCCAAAAAGGGTTGTTCTACAATGATCGAACGGTGTAAAAGCAGTACAAATACATACATTCACAGCAAATTAAAAAAGTTCACAAAAATAAGACACCAATAATGAGACACATGAAGCAAATTTAAAGGACAATATACTGCAAAGGAGAAATGCCTTAATCACAGAAAATTGAGATCGGCAAAGTACAAATATGCAATACATTTAAAACCGGCTGCAAATATAAATTATTATAAATAATTTATATTATAAATTATAATTTATATTATAAATTATAATTTATATTATAAATTATGCAAACACATAAACAAAGAAACACATGGGAAGAAAAAAAGGCATCTTTTGGATCTTTTTCTAAAAAATCTCTCTCAGCATTCTCTTCTGCTTTACTAAGGGACTGGTCCCATATGAATTTTATGATCATCCCCTTACTGGTTTAGAGCACTTTCATTAAGCAAATTTGCATCTTTGTTTACTTGCTGTTTTTGCTATTAACAGCATATTTCCTGTGCACATGTTTTATGCGTCAGCCTGATATGTTTGCAGTAGGTTTTAGGTTTGCAGCATGTTTGTACTTTCTATTTTCTGTAAATTACAGCATTTCTCTTCAGTTGGGTTTTTACGTGTGCTTGTGTTTTGTGGTTTAGTTGTATTTTTGTGTAAGCCAGGCTGATTTTTTAATACCTGCAACACTTATATCATTTTATGTACCTAGAGGTCATACCTAATAAACTGTAAACTGTGGAAATTTCAATTTGTCTGCCCTAAGATAAATAAAATAAGCAAACATACATAATAAAATTTGTGGCTTCAGTGTTTGAAAGTAGAAACAAACTTTTTTCATTCCAGTGTTTTCAGGCCCAGCCCATTAGTGGCAAATTAAACTCTATGTTTGAGGAGACCTGAAGTCTATTTCAAGAAGCAGGTTTACTGAAAAGGTTTTCTAAACCTGAAATACGGGAAACTGTGAGTTCCTCAATTTTTTTTTTATTTCTTCATTAAAAGCTCTAGTTTCACTGGGGTAAAATAGACACTTACTATTGCTTGTTGTCATGGTGACTCATCCAGGTCCTCTTAGGGATCATATCTGGGTGGACCTTCTTAGAGTCGATTGAACTCATTCATAGCAGCCATTGTGAAATCAAAAAAGCAGAGCTCCCGACCTTAGGCTGCATCAATTTAGAGTTGCAAATTTAAATCAGAGTTTGTGAAACCTGCTTCTTAAAACAGACCCCTGCACCCCTCATGGCAAAAATATGTCACTGGTGAATGTAGGATGACCAGCTACCCGTATAATGATAGGAAGGAAAATTAACATTTCTAAACTACTTATGAATTGTAAAAAGGTTCAATGCAAATAGTTTGAGTAGAATTTCTGTACCCAATATTTCTTGGAGAACTGTATCTCATAAATGCAACACTTATTCATTTGTCTGTGGGCTTCCATTCTAATCTAATTCTGACTTGCATCAGAAACTCTTTGATCAAAAAGTTTTTATGAGTGGTAACTCGTTTAGGCTTCTCTAATATCCAGAAGGCTTGTCAAAACTTTCCTCTCTATTGTACAGTATGTGACCACCACCATTCAACCAATTTTAATGAATCCTCTTTCTTTATTTTTGTCTTTTCATGTTGAAGTTTATTTTAACAGGAAATAAATCCACTGAGGTTGCTAACCCATTTTACAATGGCAGTGTACATTTTGCAAGGTGTCTAAGTTAACACAGATATGTGGAACCCTTCCAGCAAAGATAATTTCCTGGAACTTATTAGATTAGAGGAGAAAAGCAAAGACGGCTTGGCATGTCACTATAAATATAGTGTTCAGTAGCCATGCTTAAAGAAAATCACAGTAAACATACCTGTCATGGTAGACAATCTTGACAATAAATTCTTCCAGGAAACGATTCATTGCGACATAATGCTGGACATAATGCTGTTATTTGTTTATCAAAAAGAGTGCAACTATACAAAAAAATCTGGTTTCAAATACAAGAGATGTTTAATAATCACGAAAAAATCATTAGTAGATAAATGTGGAGCTGAGTTCTGTTAACTCTGCCATATTGTTTCTGACATCTATGGTCATTTATGCTCTGCTGAAGTGCATTTCAAAGAGCAGGACTCTTGCGGGTGCTAAAAGAAGTGACTCTTCATTTATTTGATCATAACTCTGAATTAAGGAAACTCTATTCTTACAAATAATCCAGGGTTTTAAAGTGGTTTGGTATTTCCAACTCCCCACAGAGTGTGATTTTTGTTCCCTGCATGGGTTTATGTCATTCGTTCAGGGGGCTAATATAAGCCTATAATATAGGCCTTGCTGTTACCTCTATTCCAAAAATCAGGGATTCAGCTATAGTGTAGTCGGTAAGTGCTTCTGCTTGTGTATTTTTTCCCCTACAGTGTAAAAGATTCAAAAACAACGCTAAACAAACCATGATAAACTGCTAATGAATTTATATGTAATAGATGCAGGACAGACACAAGAAAAAAATAAAACTTTATGAAAACAGGTTTAAATTAGCTCTATTTATTTTTTTCTCTATTAAGAATGATTAAACATGAAATTAAAGATAATTTAAATTAGGCTATTTATGTAAAAAACAAAGTTATGACTCCTTTAACTTTACAATCATTTTACATGCTTCAGATAAAGTCTACATAAGATCAACAAAAATGATCCCACAATGAATTAATCTCCAATGTCAGACAGATTTTAGTTGTTACTGTTATAGTAAATCCAATAATATGATTTGTGATCAGATGAGGAAGAACATCCTTCAACCATGAATCTTTGTGTGTGTTTAGAAAAAAACAAACCTGTACTTGTGTTTTAACTGTGTCCCCAGGTTCACCACCAATCACATCGTGAAGTTTGCAGACGACACCACGGTGGTGGGCCTCATCAAAGATGACGACGACCAGGACTACAGAGAGGAGTTGGAGCAGCTGGTGGACTGGTGCAGAGACAACAACCTGATCCTGAATGTTGAGAAATTGAAGGAGATCATCGTCGACTTCAGGAAAAATCTATCTAACCACGCTCCACTGCTCATCAACAGCTCAGCTGTAGAGGTGGTCAGCAGCACCAATTCCTGGGGATGCACATCACAGACAACCTCACCTGGCCTGTAAACATCACCTCACTGTTCAAAAGGGCACAGAAGTACTTGTAATTCCTGCAGAGGATGAGGAAAGCATTTCCTCCCCCACCCTTACTCAGGACCTCCTACAGAAGCACCATAGAGAGCGCTCTTACCAGCTGTCTCGATGTTTGGTGTGGAGGCTGCAGCGCTTCAGGCTGAAAGAAAGTAAGAAGAGTGGTGAGAACAGCAGAGAGGATCATAAAAGACATTTCATCCCAGCACTGAGTGTCCCGTGTCCGTAACATCACAAATGATCCCTCACAACTCCACCATGGACTTTTCTCTCGGTCGCCCTCTGGGAAGAGGCTTATTTCTAACACTTTCTTCCCAACCGCCATTGGACAACAGAACTGTTGAAAAAACTGTAAATCATATTAAAGACTCTGCATCACACTGATAACACCAAACCAAAAATACTGCATATTTGAACCATATATATTAATGCTCTCAACTTCTATATCAATGCATTTTTTGCACCATGTTTTTCCCCCACAATGTTTACATTTGATCATTGCTGCACTTTAAGAAATTGAAATGTCATGAGAGCTGTACAAAAAGATTTTTTTTGTATACAGAGTCTCTACAGAATGACAACGAGAGTTGTCTAAGTCATAAGAGTTGTTGTTTTTCAAAACGGATCCAAAATGCTCGGAATGGAGAAATTACCTAAATTACAAATTTCTGATGTTCATTACCCTCAGGTCAAAACAGATTCTCATATTTGTAGATCAGATTTCTTTTCCATATTTTCATTGGTATTTTGAAGATATATCTTTGATTATGAACTCCAAATATAAGAAATCCCTGCTGTTACCCTAATCTATAGCTCCCTGCACAGATTTTCTATCAGTATTAAGTCAGTGATCTGGAAGGGGCATTCCCATTCAGGAAGGAGAAACATGCTGTTAAAATGAAATTACTTTAAAACCAAATCTTTCAGAGAACTGGTTTATTGAATTTTCAAATACAAAAAAGATAATTTTCTGACAAATAAATGAATTTTTTATCTGAAATATATTAAATGGGGGCTTTGACAGCAAGAAGCCTGAAGTAGGTGCTCCAACTTTCACTAAATGTCCTGTAACAAAGAGAAATGGGGGGGATTTGTAAAATATGTTAAGAGGGAAGCTTTCTCCTCACCCTCTAGAAACAGTCCTTGTGTGGGTTATCCCTCTTCTCACAAGGATTATGGCATTATTGGAATCTTGCCTTCAAGGAAAGGACTAACCTACATCTGTGGGAAAAGAGAACAGCACAGTTCATGCTACAGCTACAGTGGATAGCTCTGGAAAAGACAGATTAGAGTTAGCATATGCTATAATCTGGTACGGTTTGTCAGGTGAAAAAATTGTTAAATGCACACTGTTGCTTTTTAAATTATTATTATTATTATTATTATTATTATAAGAAGGTGACTGCAGGTGTGTTTCAAGATTAAGTTTGTCAGTTAAGAAAATGGATGCTTTAGCAGTATCTTTATTTTTTGTATTTGTGCATCAAGCTCATCATATCAGTTGCAAGATGTTTACCAATGCCTGAGCACATTTATCCTGAACAATAACCTGCAACAGCATTTTTTTTAACTTGTTGTTTAAACCAAATATGCAGACTGAATACCAATCTGTATCTATAAGTTTTCTCCTCCCCTAACACTTGTAGAGTATTATTGGTTTCAAGTGGCTATTTAAGGTCTAAAGGCATGCTGTTGTTGGAAAAACTAGCTTTAGGCAGACTTAATTCAGTTAACTGACAGATGGTGTTTCTTCAATGAAATTCTGACTGTTATATTAGTGTCTGTAAGAACATACAGTGTGAATGAAAGTGAACAGTTCCTTTATAAGTGACAGCACATGTTGCTCATCTTTTACCACATTTTCACCACCTATAGGGATCTGTCATGCAAAATAACTTTAAATAGAGCAGTTTTTAGCTATTTCTTTATGTTCCTGGTCCCAGCAACCCCCTCTTGAGAACTGGATGAAAGGTGAGCCTTGTGTCGCTGGTGAAAACTAAAGTTATGAAGATGTGCATATGCCAAATACACACTTCTGATATATTAATAAATATTGACAGGATTAGTAACAAAAAAGTGAATAATAATGCCACATACCATGCATGATGTACCTGGTTTTCCTACGTTCAAGTTAAAGTCTTAAACCACTACACCACATGGAGACTAAATATTTGGACGAAAAAGCAATATCAATCTATAAGCTTTGAGATCTGAACATTACATTATAATCATCCACTGTTTTACAGTATATGGCTCTGTCCATATCTACATGTGAAGGGGGTTATTGAAAGTCCACAACTCTCCACTTGAGCTGTATTTTACAGAATAAACTTAAAGCATGTGTACAATATGTTTAAGTAATGATTAGAAAATGCTAATTACATCTTTGACAACATTTTTTTAAAAATTACTCCAAAGTTTGACCTCAATTGCCTTTCTCAGAGGGTAGATAAAACGACATATTCTTTCCACGTCATCGCAGCCTCCTTTCAGGGCAGTACCATGGTGTGACAGGAGTGACTGAATGGACTACATGAGCTGAATTAAAGTGAAGAGTCAGGAAATGGAGAGACGACAAGGTGAGGGAGGAGGGGTGGAGGAGGTGAAAAGAGGGAACTGCTCTGCACAAAGAGAGCAGAAATGGAAATCTGAGGTGTGAGCGAGAAGAGAAAGTGAGCCTGTGTAATCCCCTCACCCATTTGTTGCCGTGCAGAATAGTTATTCAGCTTGAAAAAGAGACATCCAAGAAGGATTATACCATAAAAATGATACAGAGTTGGGACTTTGGTCATGGCCAGGGTAATAGACATTATACATACCCTGCTTTCATTACGCCGCAAACCACACACAGCGGCGTCCTCCTCTCGTCTACTTCCCTTTTATTGCCTCCATTTCTCACACAGAGAATTCATTAGGAATTGACTGTGTGACAAGTGTGCTGGGCTTAAAACACTTAAAGGATGCCAGAGATAATGGACATAGCCCTTTGTGTGAAGGTGTGAAAGACAGTAGGGTGCATGTGCAAACACGCTTGATTTGTGCCTTTCTATTTAAAGATCACTGCAGCATTGAAAATCTGCTTTCTTTACCCTCTAAAATTGCTCACCTGCTTGAAGTGGAAAAAAAAGGCCAGATAACAACTTTTCCTCCGTTGCACAGCTTATCAACAGGCTGCCAAGCAACCGTGTGTGTGTTTACCAGTCACACCAACATGCAGTACCCTCCTCATCGTTTTTGACTGTGGAAAAAGTGATCTTGAGTTGCAAATGGCAGGCTGTGTTTATTTTATAACTGCTGGTTTCAATGGAACGATTGTTGTGTGGAGGAAACCTTGCCCCCCTCTCCAGGCGTTGATCTGCAATAAAGGGACTGCAGCATGAAAACACAGTTTAAACAGGAAACAAGGCGGTGTTAGAAAGGTTACGACTGAACGCATTTCGGTGGTAAATAAGGGCTTTGTCCAAAGCTTCTTTTATAACCTATGAGCAATCGTGCAAATTCTGGCAGGCAGATGACAGTCAGAGAGCGGATGCTTCCACATATAAGTTTTACTATAAAAAGATGAATGTCTTCTCACTTAACCATCAAGCTGGAGATAAAGTGTTTGCCAGTGGTTGATTTCACGTGAACAACACGATCTGAGAACTTTCCAAGATTAAATGTGATAATACAGTAAATGCAAAATTGCTTCCTCTGTAAGACATTTTTGCCTCTGGTTTGAACTTGCAAAAAGCTGATTGCAATCCAAAAAATAACAAACATATATCCTCATAACTGCATTCAAATCTCCAGAGGCCCTTTGTGTTGTTTTCCAGCAGCAAGTGTTAGTATTTAAGTTAGACTGAAAGAGTTCACGACTGCTGAAATAGTAACCAGCACTGTACTGTACTGCACTTCATGTTTTTAATACATTATTTATAATTTGTTCACTGCACCTTAGGACTGTTCACTGTACTTTTATAATGTAAATACGTGTGGATGTTATGTGATTTTTTTACTTTATCTTTATCTTATTGTGTTGTGACTGTCACTATGTGTAAAGCTGCTGATACACTACAATTTCCCAGCTTGGGATAAATAAAGTAAATCTATTCTATCTATTCTATTCTATTCTAAAAGTTATGTTTAAAGGATATAAATGGTAAATGTCTCACTTTACATAAAAAACTCTCTAATTCTTAATTTGGTAGAAATTCAATTTAGTTAAGTGTGGCTAAGAAGTGGCTAAGGTTGATGGAGAGTTAGAATGTAAACAAGACATTTGCAAACCTCAGCCATCTTAAGAAACACCAATTAAAAAAATACTATTGCAAGTGATGCTAGCAATATCTTAAAGCTTTTTAAAACCTTGAGAAAGTTCCCCTTCACAGGAAATTGAGATGATCTACACTCAAAAAAGAGGCAGAAGATTCAGGTCAAATAATGATTAGCCTGTGAAAAACATGCACTGAAGGGGGAAACACAGAACATGACAGAACAAAAAAATAGCAATAAGCAAAAGTTCTCCTGATTCTTGTAACTTTCTGATTAATTTGTTGTTCCACTGTTTTCAAAGTAGCCTCTAAAAGTGTCAGCAATGCATATATAAAAAGCACTAAATGTTAAAAAATAAAATATTAAAAACTTCAAACTGCTTCAGGAGTAGCTTGCATTTTTTATTTCCCAGATGATATAGAATATAATTATAGATATGTTCTTATATGTTTAACTGATATAACATTTGCGTAAAAGGTTGAAACTTCAAAGATTTCTGACTCAAAGGAATTGTGGTCCTTCCATTGTATGCATTTTGTTTTGTGGCCATAATACGTTAATTATGACAACACCAGCAATCCATTCCCCCTGGAACACTAACAGAAGTCACTATTCTATTTCTAAGCTGACAATACAGACATCCATCCATCTGTTTTCTGTCACGCTTATCCCTGGTGGGGTCACAAGGGGTGCTTGTGCCTATCTCCAGCTGTAAATGGGCGAGAGGCGGGGTACACCCTGGACAGACAAACACTCACACAAAAGGAAAATGTAGAGAAGCCATTTAATCTAATAGTCATATTTTCGAACTGTAGGAGGAAGCCAGAGTACCCTGAGAGAACCCATGCATGCACATGGAAAACATATTTATTGTTGCAAGGCAGCAGTGCTACGCACTGCACCACTGTGAAACCTCCATAGAGACATGTCTGATTATATTTTATTAAGCATATAGGATAACAGGCAGACTAGTATTATAGCCAGATGTTGGGCTGTCTGAGCTCTGGGTTTTTTTGGACATGTGAAATAGCAACACATAGAGCCAACCTTCCAAACACGGCATACTGTAGGTCACAGTAGGATTGGCTTGAGGAGGAGGTTCATGTGTTCATTTCTACAAGGACTTATGTAAGTGTAAGTACTACAAATGTGTTCACCTAACTGTTGTTTTTTACTCTGTTTTGCTTTAATATATATTTGAAACACCTCCCTGTCAGGTATAACCCTGCCTCAAAGCCTCCACAATAATCAGAGTTCCCAAGAAACCAAGGTACGCAGAACTAAATGACTACGGACATCAGCTTGACCTCTATGGTTATAAGTTTCTTT
>NW_015151457.1:0-2078 GCF_000732505.1 Cyprinodon variegatus | reverse complement strand
AGCCCATACTCTACACAGATGTTCCTGTACACTATTCCAGCCACTTGGATATGGAACAACAGTGCAGAAGACGCATTCTGAGGGTGTGCTTGTTTTTGCCCCAAAATCACCTGCAGATTTTTTATGCTTCCGTCTTTCTGCCTGCTCTACGGCACTCTCCCTTCTCTCCTCACTTGCTTACATTTTTATATTTTTTACCTTCTTATCGCTTATCTCTGTACTATGTGGTGGGAAAAACAAATCTATTAAAAAATTAATTAACTCCCTTTTACACACACACACACACACATATTACTCTATATCAACTATCACCCAATGCATGTGCACTCCCCTCTTCTGTTTTAGGCATGCTTTCTGAATGGCTCCAGTTGGGCTCAAGCCTAGCTAGCAATACAGTCTGTGCTTCCACTCAGGTCTCCTGCTCCATATCCTCCTCTATAGGCGCACCTGCCAAAGCAGGCTCCATGCATCAACAGCTGAGGACATGAGGAGGGAGAGGAGCATCCATCACTGATCAATACATCAGAGTTTATGTCTAGAAAGTCTGAGAAAGCCTGAAAAAGTGAGGTGCTGAAATGACAATTAGAATGTATAATAGAATAGAAAGTATGGCCTGCATTAATAAGTTTAATCGGGATTTATTAAATCTAGATTGCAGGGTTCAAAATGTTTAAAAAAATACTAACAATATAAGAACTGTGAACCAGTTTCTAAGGACAGGTGAATCTTTTCCACTCCTTGGTTCCATCCTTCATCCCATATTGGCTTTACATGCCAATCTGGAACAAATGAGATTGACTCACAATCAAAGGGTAGCCATTGCATCTTTGTTCATTTTAGAAACATGCTAAAACAAAAAAATCCTTTTGAATTATATTTAATGCTATTAAGTGTTTCATACCTTAAATAGAAACCACAGCGGAGGACTTTACATGATCAAAACTCTCTCAGATATGTATGCATATACAGTATGTAATGTATTTGATGTCTCTGTATGAATATCTCTGTATCTTGGGAGTCTGTAGCCTAAAAGTAGTGGGATCTAGGTTTGGTGCTCTGGGTAGTAGGAATTATTTTGTTAGTTGTGGCAGCNTATATATATATATATATATAATTTTTATTATTTTTTATATATATTATTTTTTTATTTTTCCTTCATTACTGTACTTGGTTGCTCCTTATCACTTTTGCCCCTGCAGAAGTCCAAACACGCTTCTCTTCAGCTGAGGAGGGAAGGAAGGAGTGTGTGTGTGTGTCAGTGGTCTGCAGCAAAGTGAAAAGAGGAGACACAGAAGCTGCGAGCTTTGCGGCAGCATCTGCTCTGTTTTTTCCACGAGACACAATATCTGTGGAAGAATAGTGTGCAGATATTAGGTAAGAAAATTGCATCCAAAAGACCAGAAACTTGCTTGGCATTCAAAATGGCCCTTCTATCTGATTTCAAGAATGAACGATGTTTCCAAAGCAATGCAAAATCAAAAGCCACCCAAAAAAACATAACTAGAGTCAGTATAAATAGTCCCAGTTTTCCCTTAAGTCAACATACAGGCTTCTGTTAAAGCAACACTTTCAGCAGCCCTGTTCTGACTAGACAGTGTTTGTTTCTCAATAATTAAACCTGCAGAAAGGCTGTGAAGGACTCTTCCCAAAACAAAGACAGACAGTTTGGAAATAACACATAATGTCATGAAACAATCCTTGAGAAATAATCTAGATGCTATGAGAACTATTTATTTTATCCCAAAAAATCCCAATAGGATAAACAATTCCCTCTCTCTATTAGATACGCTGTGGCCTTGC
Source organism: Cyprinodon variegatus (assembly GCF_000732505.1). NCBI lineage: Eukaryota > Metazoa > Chordata > Actinopteri > Cyprinodontiformes > Cyprinodontidae > Cyprinodon > Cyprinodon variegatus. The sequence goes on along the minus strand of NW_015151457.1, from coordinate 278 downwards.
AGCTCCTGATGTTGCAGTCACTTGGTATTGCTATGTCAACCAAAATGGCTTTCCTCTGCTTTTTGTCCACCACCACAATGTCTGGTTGGTTTTCCATTACCATTCGGTCTGTCAGTATCTGGGAGTCCCACAGGATCTTGGCTCGGCCATTCTCTACCATCTTTGGGGGTGTTTCCCACTTTGACCTTGGGGTTTCTAGCCCATACTCTACACAGATGTTCCTGTACACTATTCCAGCCACTTGGATATGGAACAACAGTGCAGAAGACGCATTCTGA
>NW_015151456.1:286610-291928 GCF_000732505.1 Cyprinodon variegatus | reverse complement strand
GATGCTTGTGTAGCTAAATAGAACAAAATATTAAAGAAATGTAAAAAAGAATTGGTTCCCAACATTTGTATTTATTTAATACACTGTGGTGTTTAAAAAGTGACCACTGAGATGAATCTTTAAAGTGCAGAATACCACAAACCATAAGATGCGTGTACCTAAACGTTAAAAAATCTTTTTAACAAAAAACATTCATAATAAAATAGCATAATACACTTTTAAACAACGAAAGAGATTGTAGAAAACACATTCAACTGCTCTAAAAGTATAGCTTTATTTTTAAGAGTCTCAGTCTTTTGGGAACTTATCTTAAGTGTCTGTGTGTGCAGCAGACCTGTCTTTATGGTCATCCCTTCAGCAATGGGCGAATCACTGAAATCCACTTTCAAGTCACAGTCTACACTTCCATAGGACTAGTGACTACTGTTTTATAGTATAGTCCACCTTGTCGCTCTGCACAAGTTCTTTTAGCATCCAGGGGTGACAAAACTTAATGTAAAAGCCAACATTGAAGAGTTCGCTGCTGCAAGTTTATTACTTTTATGTTAATCCGTACTTGCATGCCATTCAATTGCAACTTTTCCTCGCCTGCTTATGCCCACATGGCATCGACAAAGTGGCAAAAAGCATAGAATGAATCTCCACTACCTTTGGTCATAAATTCACGCTCTTTTGTCCATTCTGGGTTAAACGACGTCCAGGCTTTGACAGAAAGCTAACTTTAATACTTAGCATCAGTAATTCTGATCCTTGTTTACTTTTGTAAACAATGACAAGCAGATCTTTATCTGACACGCCGCCACTCTTAGCCAATCATCTGTTAGATTAGATAGTGATGCATTTTTGATGATTGGATATGGTGCTGCAGCCCAGCAAAAAAATAAATAAAATAAAAATCTGCTCTACAAGCCTAGTGCCTCATAAAGGAAGACAAATACATGTCCGGCTGGATGCAGCGCCGGACGCCGGACAGTGCAATGAAAATCTGGACTGTCCGCCCTAAAGCCATCTGGACACCCCATTTCCAATTTCAATGGAGTTTCCTATATTTCTTTGTTCTATTGTTTAAATCTGACAATATTAACATTGAATAGTTTAACTATAATTTTAAAATGTGTTAGTTCATTCTCTGGAGTTGACATCTTTAATTCCCCAGGGCTTGTTTTGTTTAAACTATTAAAACATGTATTCCTGATTATTAGCTCTTTGTAGCTCTACACTATTGTCATGGTTTTGGTTTTGTTCAAGTTTTATTTTGAGTTTTCATTGGTGTTATTTTGATTCTTGTATTCTAGGTATTTTTTATTGTGTTTGAGTTCTTGGATATTTCCTGTTTACCCTCTTGTGTCAGTCTCCTTTTCCCTAGCTCCCTTCTTGCCTCTTTTCACACCTGCTCCCAGTATGCTAATTAGCCTAGGCTTTGTTTCTCTCTCCCATATAATCTCCTCCTGTTCAGTGACTCTTGGCTGGTTTGTCGTCATTACTTTGCCCCCTTCTTGTAGTGAGTATTCTTGGTTTTGAGCATTTGGGGATTTTTGTGGATTTATGTTTTGGATTTTTGAACTTTTGGTTAATTAAACATTCAAGTAACCACCTTAAGCTTTGTGTCTGCATTTGGGTCCTGTAAAACCTCCACCTCCCCCACTGTGACACCTATTTTCACTCTTTACCAGTATTACTTGAAGTATGTGTTGTTGTTTCTTTTTGCTTCTTCATTGATATTAGCTGTTGTTCTCAAAAGCTTCAACTTTTTGTACAGTGTTCGTATTCTGCCAAAAGTCCAAACACAGTACATTCTTCTACCACATTACAGGGGAACAGAACACCTCGCCTGTTCAGCCAGGCCAACAATTCCCTCTTACGGCCCTCCTTTCATTGACAGGTATCGGGTATTACAGGCTAACAAAGAACCCAAACGACTCCCATTTCTAAGGGGCGGACCTGCTGGTCAGATTCACTTTGCATGTTTTCTGAGCCAAAACAAGACTTTGTTTTTGGTCCACTCTATAAAGCCTCAAACTCAACGCTATTTCTCACATTTTGAATTGAAAAAGCTTCCTGGATAGGAAGCGAAACATCTTTAAACTTGGAAACAAAGTCCAGTAGATTTTTTTTTTTTTTTTTACTTTTTTGGAACTCCTATGAGCAGCTTCACTTCAAACAGACGCACATTAGCTCTTCCTCACATACATGTTTAGCAAGTTATATGTGCAAATAAAATACGAGGCCCCAGTGTCTTATTCCTTCTCTACGCAAGTGTGGTTTGATTTCCGATGCATACAGCTTCTCTCATCCTCGTGTGTTGACCTGTTTTTGTGCGCTCATGTCACCTTTTGTCACGGCGTTAGCCACAGGACAAACCAACCTGCCTGTGATTAGCTACTTCTCACGAAATCCTAACTCTTATGGCTGTACTCTTCTTCCTACTAGCAAAGCAAAGTCTGTTATTGATTTCAGAGAGCATTAATTAATGAACATAGATGAAAAGGAGGAGACGCAGAAGCCTCTCTAGCCCAAGGGCTATACTTATGTCCCTGGCTAACATCTTTCTTTGTGTTGCCATTTCACACAATGGGGTGGTACACCATTATGACAATATGGGCTCTATCATTGTCACATTTAAGTGCTGAATAAACAGCCTTGACAGTTAATACCAGATGTTAATACATTGACATCTGGATCAATGTTGTCATTCCACTGCTCTGCCTTGGTGCAGAACTGGTTTCAAAACAGTTTACAGTTCTAAATCTCTGGCTAGATCCAGATAGGCAAATATTACGTATGTAATATGCACGTATGTAATGTTTGATTTATTCTATTCAGATTACTTTTTGTTTTCTTATTTGAATTTCTAGTGCTTTGTGTGTGCTGTGGTGGGACGTATTTTACTGTCATTGTCTAAGTTGACTGATTTGGGGTATATTAAGAGAAATATAAGTAATTTCCCTCTGGGATTATTAAAGTATTTCTGATTCTGATATATCACATTTTCAATAGTATGCAGCATTGATTTTGTGTTTTTTGGAGAATTTACCATGGTGTATATTTTCACTTTCTCTGGGTATTTCACTTATAGCAGTCTTCTCACTGAGAGTCAAAATTGACGTGTTTAAAGTTAAACACTGTTGTGTGTAACTGGTTCAAACAGAACTTAGCTTTGTGAAATGTGTTTCATAAGGTAACATAATTCTGGATTTAGACCTAAACATCATAAACTGTAAATTGCAATCCCAGTTTTTTTCTCTCCAAACAACCTAATGTGGGTTCTATTAGGTTGGAGGAATGTGGAGGCCATCTAGTGGTCCAAATAAGAACTACAAGAAAACTCCAAATCAGACAACTGACTGAATAATTGAGGACTGAAAATGGGCAAATAACAGTATTTTGTATTCAGAGTTAAGTTAAAGGAAAACTCAGCTGAAATCTGGATAAAGTCATTTTAAAGTAAGACCAAATCAACAGATCAGCTTTAAAGGAATTATGATTTTTTTATGCTTCATTGTAAGTATACTGAGAGAAATAGACTCAAACTTTGTCTTTAAATGTAGATGCTGATTAACTGTTTAGAAGATGAAGTGGTTAGATATTTCTTGAAAGACATCTGGCTCATCAAGAGAGATGAAGCCTTGGAACTCACTTGGTTAACAGTTAAAAAAGACAACTTTTTGATTATGAAGCTAATTACAAGTTTAATAATCTAGATAAATAATTAATCACTGGGCTATATCTTCCTGGATTGCAAGAAAAGAACCAGTCATAAACAATGTATAAAACTGTTAATAAAAGTTCCTTTATTTCAATAACTCAATTTTACAATTTTCTATTAGCAGGTAAAGAAAAATACAGCATTTTAAATAATATTTTATCAGACCGTTAAAACACTTAACTATAGAAAGGTTGGATTCATGCACATATATTAAATGCTTGCTCAAATATCCATGTGATAAAAGATAGATTTGATCTACAAAAGCAACACATTTTCTCATTCTTTGAATTAGATTGCACAGACTGACAATTTTAGAATTTCTCTACTCACAAAAATGGGGCCTCCATGTGGGTACAAAACCCTGGGGCCCCTAAAAATGAACCCATCTCTATTGCTTCTGCTATTGCAAAATTGAGCCAATCAATAATAACCAAGATTAACTGAATCCAGATATCAGGGAATTGAAAAATATAAAATCTCAGCAAACACACTGTTTCCAACTTCCCCTTAAAGATGATACAACTACTACTTAAATTTCCAATTAATATTAAGCAGTTTTAATAGATATACGGTAGAGAAAAAATATTTAACCCCTTTTCAGAGGACCACCTAACCAGAAAATTTATAATTGTACTATGGTAACAGTTATAGATAGGAAGCTCCAGCCCTATAACAGAAGAAGATAAAAAGATTTTGGAATGAGAGAAGAACTGTCCCAATATATAGGAACAGGGGATTAATTCATTGTGTTACTGCATAAAATGCTTTAAACTCATACAAGCACAGTGCTGGAAAAAAACAATAAATCTCCTCTTGACTTGCTTGCCACTTGCAAATTGTTTTTACTGCAACTGAAAAAATAAAGTTAAAAGTTGCTAAGATCCCTTTGCAGGACAGAAAAAGGGAAAAGCATCCTATTATTAGGAGATTTTCACAGCAGAATATAAAGAGGTGATTTGAGCATCCTTGTCAGTTTTCCTCCATGTTGAAGCTTTGATATGTGAAGGTACTGCTGCCTACCAAATAACAAAAAAGGAAATGCTTAAATTAAGAACAATAAAAACAAGAAGGAAGAGCTGAGAAAACCAATCAACCAGCAAAACTCCTCTAACCTTTTCTCCACACTGAACAGTATACTCCACACAGCTAAAGATACCGCCCTTGTTCGGATCCCAGGTTTGGCCTCTGGTTCTGTTCTTCCTGCTAAAACAAAATGATAACCTTAGGATTTAATAAAACATTTCACTTCAATACAATTTCCTTGGTGCTCGTTTGTAAAATAAACTAACAAGTATGTGTTTTCAAGTACAGGTAAAAGCCAGTAAATTAGAATATTTTGAAAAACTTGATTTATTTCAGTAATTGCATTTATTCATTGCACACAGACTGATGCATTCCAATGTTTATTTCATTTAATTTCGATGATTTGAAGTGGCAACAGATGAAACTCCAAAATTCCGTGTGTCACAAAATAAGAATATTACTTAAGGCTAATACAAAAAAGGGAATTTTTAGAAATGTTGGCCAACTGAAAAGTATGAAAATGAAACATATGAGCATGTACAATACTCAATACTTGGTTGGAGCTCCTTTTGCCTCAATTACTGCATTA
>NW_015151456.1:282041-285555 GCF_000732505.1 Cyprinodon variegatus | reverse complement strand
AATATTCTAATTTTGTGACACACAGAATTTTGGATTTTCATTTGTTGCCACTTCAAATCATCAAAATTAAATGAAATAAACAGAATGCATCAGTCTGTGTGCAATGAATAAATATAATGTACAAGTTACACATTTTGAATGCAATTACTGAAATAAATCAAGTTTTTCTAAATATTCTAATTTACTGGCTTTTACCTGTATATCGGAGACTTAAAAACATATCTGTTTGCAAAATAAGTCTTTTTTAAAGACTAAACATTTAAGACTGTTGGATTAAATAGATGTATTCTCTGTCAGAAATTTCATGTACTATATAATGAAAAACCACCAATCCCTGCCCACAAGCTTTATTAATCTGCAGTCTAACGTTGCCATGTGTCTAATAAGATAATTACAATGACATGTTTTCACCTCTATGGTCTCTGATTAATGCAGCTCTTTCTTATAACTACAAGAGCTGTGCATCTGTGCTATAAAAACTGTAAAATAATTAACAATAATAATTAGGATGTTAATAGTCAAATTTCAGTGTGTTTTGAAGGAGGAGAATTGTCAAAAAATCATAAAAAAACAAAATAAGAATTTATAGTAAAATATTTTCCACTGGTTTCTGTGACTCTCTTCATGCTTTTATAATCTCCCTCTAGATTACATTCCTTTCATGGTCACGTTATTGCATCTTATCCAAATGCATTTTAATTATTCATATTCTAAAATAAATCAACATCATTTCCAGCGATGTGGAAAGATTTAATGTTTAAATCCTGTTTTTTTGGCTGTAAAAAATATTTCAATCATATCTGCATCCTATTCATAATTATGGAAGGGGGTCAAATAAATCAGAGATGAATTAGCCTATATATAGAACTAATGTGACACACTATGCAACATAACTGAATGTTATAGTAAACATGATCAACTCCTGAGCTGCAGCTCTTCAACCAAACAGCAAGCAGTGAATTAGATATAACTCACCTACAGAGGCAGACAGCTAATGCAGTGCAACATAAAAGCAACCCCAGGGCAGGTGGTAGTGAGAATGTAACGTAACGTGAGAAAGGGATATCTGGAAATAAACAGATCATCAACACAGCACACAGTTTAACCTTTAACAATCATAGTATGTATTGCAGAAGTGTTCAGTAACTGATCTACGTACCGTTTTGGGTCTCCAGTACTGTTAAGTTCCATGTCATACTGGTAATGCCTTTTTGGTTAGTTATGCTGCATGTATAAAGTCCAGCATCATCATGCTGAACACTAATAATATTAAGAGTATGCTGCATGTTTGTTTCTATTCTCAGTCTGTTAGAGGAGAAATTTGAAAATGTTTGATTAAAGTAGAAGGAGTAAATAAAATAAGGTCTGTCTTTGGTCCATTGGATAAACTTTGTGTCTAAGTTGGATATGTTGCAGATGAATAAAACTGAATCTCCTCTTGATACCAGAACATCTCTGTGGTCTTTTATGACAGGCACTGAAATGGAAGAAAACAAATAAACAAATGAGACAACATCTTAGTTTAAAGATCACTGATCACAAGCATGATTCTGCTCTGTACCTGCAAAGATGCAGCCTGTATTAAAGAACTGAATGAAGAGCAGAGCAGCTTGTTTCAGGCTGAACATGATGACCATCAGACAGTGAGAGACAGGCTGGAACTTTGTTGTCTGCTTTAAATGTTGCTGCAGAGGAGGTGCTGAGAAAAGGAAGTGGTTAGTTGCTGTTTGAAGTTTAAGATGCAAGTATTACCTTCATGCTTGAGTCATATGGCTTAATTAGTATTTTACTGGTAAAATGTTAGTTATAATAATGTTATTTAATGGCAGGTTAATTTGCGAGCGGTTTGCAATAAATAGTATATTTAATGTTTTAATTATTTTTCAGACAACTAAATAAATTCTTCAAAGCTCTGAGTGTTTCCGTTCTTTTTCACAGATTTTTTTTAGCAATATCTTTAGTTGAATGTCATCTAAAAGAAAACAGAGTAGAGAAAGAGCAAAGTAGACAAGCAAGTTGGGATTGAAATAGGCTTTACCCCCTCCCCACTGTTTCAATTCTTAAAAACTGATCTTGTATGTTAGTTTCTTCACTGATGCTTTTATTTCACATCACTGAAGATCAGACTTCCTGTGAAAACCATTAAACTATTGTACCTGTTGCACAAACATGCTCTTTAGAGTTTGATGAGGGGGGAATGGTAAACCATAACGTGTGGTGTGTAGTGTGTTTCTACCTAACTTTGCACTTGTAGCTCATATCCAGGATAATCATACGGTCAAGTGTTTTTTGGTGGGACTTCTATCTTCATTTTGTTACTTGTATTCTTAGTAGTAGAGTAAATGAAGCATAAAGTTCTTTGTGCATCAAATGTCAGGTCTACATATATAACCACCAAAAAATAGAAAATGATATATTTTGTGTCAAGGCACAAAATAAGTGTAATGGGAGAAAAAACCCTTTTAATTCAATCAAAGCTCATTGTGCATCTGATGTTTTATATCTGCACTTGATGTAGCATTTTCTCTTTTGTAAAATTGGTGTTAACAAATGCACCAGATGCAAAAAAAACATTGACATCGGGGTCAATGTCTTTCCAGTGATCTGCTCTGGTCCAGACCTGGTTTCAACATCATGGACAGTTTATAGTGTTGAACCTTTCAATGTAATATTCTCCATTTCTAAACCCAATAAAATGTTTTTTCTCAGCATTGCAATATTGTAATATTATATATATTGTAATATTCATATATACATTCATATATACATCCATATACACTACCATTCAAAAGTTTGGGGTCACATTGAAATGTCCCTATTTTTGAAGGAAAAGCACTGTACTTTTCAATGAAGATAACTTTAAACTAGTCTTAACTTTAAAGAAATACACTCTATACATTTCTAATGTGATAAATAACTATTCTAGCTGCAAATGTCTGGTTTTTGGTGCAATATCTACATAGGTGTATAGTGGCCCATTTCCAGCAATTATCACTCCAGTGTTCTAATAGTACACTGTGTTTGCTCATTGGCTCAGAAATGAAGGCTATTCCATGCGAGAAATCGCTAAGAAATTGAAGATTTCCTACAATGGTGTGTACTGCTCCCTTCAGAGCACAGCACAAACAGGCTCTAACCAGAGTAGAAAATGAAGTAGGAAGTCCTGTTGCACAACTAAGCAAGAAGATAAGTACATTAGAGGCTGGTAGGGGAAAAACAGATTCCCAATCTGCTCTGAGGATTTCTATTTTTGTTTTTTTGAGATCTCAAATCATTTATTTTTATTTTTTTGTTGTTACTTTTGGGTCAGATCTGATACCACAAACCAAACTGATGCATCAGGAATATTAAAACTTGCATTAAATACCTACCAAAGAGTGGAAGACGGTGTACTCAGCTGAAATGGACAGTATTTTTTTTTAGTGCACCTGTGGACTCTGATAGAGCATGGTATCGTAGAATTGAATGAATGTTGAAGTGATCAAACTGTGTTGCGCCAATGTTCTAGTTCAGC
>NW_015151456.1:280053-282031 GCF_000732505.1 Cyprinodon variegatus | reverse complement strand
CTTTTGAGATCTCAAATCTTTTATTTTTATTTTTTTTTTTGTTACTTTTGGGTCAGATCTGATACCACAAACCAAACTGATGCATCAGGAATATTAAAACTTGCATTAAATACCTACCAAAGAGTGGAATCTCCTTACGAACCTAATTGAACCCAAAGTGAGTAGATTGGAGACATTTTTTTTAAAACATCAACATCTACAATGAAGAGGCGGCTGCGGGATTCTTGGCTTCAGGGCAGAGTGGCAAAGAAAAAGCCATATCTGAGACTGGCCAATAAAAGAAAAAGATTAAGATAGGCAAAAGAACATAGACATTGGACAGAGGAAGACTGGAAAAAAGTGTTGTGGACGGATGAATCCAAGTTTGAGGTGTTTGGATCACAAAGAAGAACGTTTGTGAGACGCAGAACAAATTAAAAGATGCTGGAAGAATGCCTGACGCCATCTGTTAAGCCAATAGGAGCCAATTTCATCCTACAACAGGACAATGACCCTAAACACACATTCAAATTGTGCAAGAACTATTTAGAGCAGAAGCAGGCAGCTGGTATTCTACCGGTAATGGAATGGCCAGCGCAGTCACCAGATCTGAACCATATTGAGCTGTTGTGGGAGCAGCTTGACCGTATGGTACGCAAGAAGTGCCTATCTAACCAATCCAACTTGTGGGAGCTGCTTCTGGAAGCGTGGGGTGCAATTTCTCCAGATTACCTCAACAAATTAACAGCTAGAATGCCAAAGGTCTACAATAATGGAATTGCTGCAAATGGAGGATTCTTTGACGAAAGCAAAGTTTGATGTAAAAATGTCTTGACTGTATTATCTATTCATTTCACAATGTATGGTGGTGAATAAGTGTGACTTTTCAGGAAAACACAAAATTATTTGGGTGACCCCAAACTTTTGAAAGGTAGTGTATATTCATACACACACACACACACACACACACACTGATCATTAAATAAAGTGAAAAAATAAACAATACAATATAACTTCAAATTTCTGTAAAATTAAATTGTCTTCTTAGGAAGCAACACTGATTGACATTCATTTCCACATGCTGTTGTGCAAATGGAATAGACAACGGGTGGAAATTATTGTCAACTTGTAGGCACACTCAATAAAGGAGTGGTTCTGCAGGTGGTGACCACAGGCCACTTCTGAGTACCTATTCTTTCTGGCTGATATTTTGGTCCCTTTTAAATGATGGTGTTACTTTCACACTCTAAAACTAAAATAAGATGGACTATAAAACCCACACAAGTGGGTCAGGTAGTGCAGCTCATCAAGGAGGCCACATCAATGCGAAATGTGCAAAAGAAAGTTTGCTTTGTCTGTCAGCGTACAGTAGCGTCCAAAGGCTAGAGGCGCTACCAGGACACAGGCCAGTACACCAGGAGATGTGGAGGAGGCTGTAGGAGGGCAATAACCTAGCAGCAGGGTCACCATCTCAGTCTTTGTGCAAGGAGAAACAGGAGGAACACTATCAGAACCTGCAACATGACCTCCAGCAGGCCACAAATGTTCATGTGTCTGTGCAAACGGTTAGAAACCGACTTAATGAAATTGGTTTGAGGGCATAATGTCCACAGGTGGGGGGTTGTGCTCACAGCCCAGCACCGTTCAGGATGCTTGGCATTGGCCAGAGACGCCAGAGAGATACTAGCATTGGCAAATTCACCACTAGTTCTCTACATTCTTCACAGATGAAAGCGGGCTCATACTGATGTGTGACAGATGTGACAGAGTCTGTAGGAACCATGGAGATTGATCTGCTGCCTTCAATATCCTTCAGCATGAACAGTTTGGCAGTGGGTTAGTAAAGGTATGGGGTGGCATTTTTGTCTTCAGAGTCTGTCAGAGATAGCACGACTGCCATTAGGTACCAAGATAAGATCCTTAGACCCCTTGTGTGACTATATCCTGGTGCGGTTGGCCCTGGGTTCCTCCTAATGCAGGACAAAGCTAGACTTCATGT
>NW_015151456.1:275600-279099 GCF_000732505.1 Cyprinodon variegatus | reverse complement strand
CTGAACCTGCTGCCACAACCTGAGGGGTTCCATCCACGGACCGAACTAGGAACCACCGGAGATACAGCTGCAGGATGCATCAATTGTGAAGGACACATGTCTCTCTGGAGGGTGTTCTGATACCACAAACCAAACTGATGCATCAGGAATATTAAAACTTGCATTAAATACCTACCAAAGAGTGGAAGACGGTGTACTCAGCTGAAATGGACAGTATTTTTTTTTAGTGCACCTGTGGACTCTGATAGAGGATGGTATTGTTGAATTGAATGAATGTGGAAGTGAACAAACTGTGTTGTGCCAATGTTCTAGTTCAGCATTTTGAAATACAGGTTTTCAGTTATTCAATTCTAATGGTTGTCAGTGTCTTATTTTGGTTGGAATAATCTTTCACTTAGTGATTTACCTCTGCCAATCTCCTTACGAACCTAATTGAACCCAAAGTGAGTAGATTGGAGACATTGTTTTTTTATTTTTGAAAATAACACTTGGTACTTTTGAAATTTTATTTATTTTGACTACTCAGTTAAAAAGGGTGACATCAGCATACAGCGAAATATGATGCTTACAATTAAACATGTCAATAGGGGATATTGAGGGGTCTTGCCTAATGCCGGCGGCCAGGGGTTCGATAATGACTGAGAAGAGAAATAGGGAGAGGGGGCAGCCTTGACGTGTACCGCGATGAATAGCAAAGGGACAGGAGATATTCTGATTTGTAATGACGGAAACAGTTGGGTGTGAATAAATTATTTCAATCCATTCTGTAAACATGGGTCCAAAACCAAATTTTTTGAGCGCATACATCATATAGGGCCATTCTACATGGTCAAATGCACGTTGTGCGTCTAGCGAAATGACAATGGACTCATTTGAATGATTTGAATATAAAATATTGAAAAGACGCCGCAGGTTAAAAAACATATGCCTACCTGGCATAAAGCCAGTCTGATCCGGATGGACGATTAAACCAATGTGTTTTTTGAGTCTATTGGCTAGAATTTTCTCAAGAATTTTGGTTTCTAGAGGTAACAACGAAATTGGGCGGTAGGATGAAACAACCTCTGGATCTCGGCTAGGTTTAGGAATTAGCTAAATATTGGCTCTGTATAAAGTGGGGGGCAGTCTTGAAACTTGCTTAGAATGGTTTAACATACGCAAAAGTAGAGGTGATAATTTAGAACTAAATACTTGAAGAAGTCAGCACTGAAGCCGTCAGGACCCGGTGCTTTGTTATTGGGAAGTGAAGAGATAACAGATTCAATTTCCTGTAAAGTTGTATCAGCTTCCAGAGCTTCAGCTGAATCTGATGGGAGTTTTGGCAAATTCAAGTTTTCAAAAAATCTTTCCAGATTTTCAATATCTAATTTTTCCTGTGACTGATAAACACTAGCATAGAAGTCCGCAAAGCAGTTATTGATTTTATCCGGTTCTGTGAGTAAAGTTCCATCTTCAAGCTTAATACGATGTATGGCTCTAGAGGCCTGTGATTGTTTGAGCTGATGGGCTAAAAGCTTATGAGGTTTATCACCTAACTCAAAGCATTTTTGTTTGACTTGTCCCAGTAATTTAGAAACATTTCTTGACATAATAGAGTTATATGCATAACGTAGAGCTGTTAATTTATTCAATATATCTGGACACTGCTTTAATTTGTATGAGTTTCCTAAGCTGGTCAACAGGCCTTCTATTTTATCCAACCTAATCTTGGACTCCTTACTTTTTGCTGCCTCGAACAAAATTATACATTCCCTAATAACCGCCTTCATTGCTTCCCAGAGCATCGAGTCATCTACATCCCCCCTGTCATTAGCACTCAGGTATGACTTAATTTTGTATGAAATAAAAGAGTAAAATATCTTATCTTTCAACAGAGTGTTATTTAAACGCCTGTTCCACCTCGCCTTTTTAAAATCTAATTTAAGGTTCAGTGACACAGGAGCGTGATCTGATATGTGAATATTGTCATATTTGCAGCTTGATACTGCTGCTAGCAACCTAGAGTCCAACAAGAAGTAATCAATCCTAGAGTAGGAATTATGTACTGCTGAAAAGTATGAATAATCTCTCCCAGTAGGATTTAGTAGTCTCCAAATGTCAACCATATTGTGGGATTGTAATAGACTTTTAAGGGATTCCCCGCTATTTAATGATTTAGACTGAGGGCGTTGTCTATCTAAAACTGGGTCCAGGATTAGGTTTAAATCCCCACCAAGGATTATATTAGAGCCAACCCAATCCGGCACTACATTAAATAGGTCTTAAAAAATGATGGGATCATCAAAATTAGGCCCGTATATATTTATTAGTGTCACTGGTATAGAATTCAGCAGCCCACTAACAATCACATATCTTCCCCTTTGATCTGAAATTGTCTGCTTGTGAATGAAAGGTGTATGTTTTTTAATCAGGATTGCAACCCCTCTAGTTGTTTTTTTGCTGAAATTTGACTAGTATACATTGGAAGCCCATGAGGGACTAAGAGCTTGTGCAGCTGTTTTCTCAATATGGGTCTCCTGGAGAAAACAAATATCAGCCTTCAGTGAACGCAGATGTGCATAAACTTTACCTCTTTTTAGAGGGCTGTTTATTTCTCGAACATTCCAGCTAATCAAATTAACCCCATCCCTACAATGTTTATCTGGATCAGTTAACATTAATTCGTGTACATTTTAGTAATCAACTGTTGCATGACTGTGAGGATAATTTTAAGGTATTCAGAACACACTGATGTGTAAGAAACAGTATTCCCAAAAACATAACTAACCCTCCCAACCACCCAACATAACTGAACAGAACCAAGAGCGGTATCTCCACACCTCCACCTTAAAGCTGGAACTACCTGTCTATCCAGTGGAGGACAAGTAACAAGCTTCTCCACCTTTCCAACGAGAACAGCCACTCAACCCCTCACAACTAGCTTATTAAAACAAACAAATTCCAATTCTCACCCGATGACAAAATTTTTCTTGCTTTCTCAAAATCTCAAATGTAGCAACAAATGAACAGTTTGCCCACCTGCTTCATTTAGTCCCAGACTGCCAGTACTCAGGAATTTGTAGGCTTCCACCGGAGTGTCGAACGTAGTGGTGTTGTTATTCACGGTAATCATGAACTGCGCAGGGTATCGAAATCCATAGCGAATCTTCTTGGACCTGCATTGCTCCCTGATAGCTTGGAACGCCTGACGTTTCTTCATTACAGCTGAGGTGAGATCGGGAAAGATGAACACCGAGCGACCGTTGTATTGCAGAGGACTTTTCTCCCTCGCCAACCGCAGCATACGCTCTCTCTCTTGAAAATAATGCATCCTGACAATGATGGCTCTCGCCTTCCCGTCTTTGGCATGCGTTAGGCTCCGGTGTGCCCGATCCACTTCAATTGGACGATCAAAATTGTCCTCTCCCAGCAATTTGGGCAGCAGTTTACAGACAAAGTCCGTGGATCTACCATTCTCGGCCTACAATACATATATTCTGCGGGTGTGAGCGCGCCTCCA
>NW_015151456.1:272301-275590 GCF_000732505.1 Cyprinodon variegatus | reverse complement strand
GTTAGGCTCAGGTGTGTCCAGTTCAATTGGCCAATCAAAATTGTTTTCTCCCAGCAATTTGGGCAGCAGTTTACAGACAAAGTCCGTGGATCTACCATTCTCGGCCTACAATACATATATTCTGCGGGTGTGAGCGCGCCTCCAAATCCTCCAGCTTTGCTTGCTGTAGAGAGCATTGAGCTGCCAGACTGTAGTGTCCTTTCTCCAGCTCCGAAATCCGTCTATCTTGTGACCCAACTGTGGCCTCGGTTGATGTCACACTGTCACAAATATCCGAAAGCGCCTCTTTGAGACTGGAAATTGATCCGTTGAGCTCCACAAACCTCATGTCGACCATGCTGGTAAGCTTACTAATAGCTGATAGGACGTCCTCATTGGTAGCGGATGGACCTTGAGAGCACGTGGGGCTTGTGTTTGCATTAGCCACTTCCAGGCTTGCTAGTTTGGTCCGGTCGTCCAAGGTCTCCTCCCAGGAGCTTTTTTCTTTCTTAATAGGTTTGGGCTTGGTCGTCCTTTTCATAGTGTGACGGTGCACTACGAATATGCTAGGCAGAATTTTAAATGTTATTATTTAGGGTGAGATACAGTAATAGTGGAGTTGAGTCGGAGCTCCCTCAAAACACGTCTACTCCATGTTGAGACCTAGGCCACGCCCCCTTAATAGAATTTATTTTAACTGGTAAGAGCATTGGTACTGGATTTGATATTGAAGTACAGGCTGCATGTCTGATATTTGTAACTTTGCAAACTCATTGCAGCCCTTATTGGATTTGAGTTCATCAGCCGAGGAGATACTATGGTTTGTCAACCTGTGAACTGTGGCAAATAAAGCACAAGCAGTGTTAATTATTTTTGTTAATAACCACAATGATTTAAACAAACACTTAAATGTAGCTTGCACAACAATCACAAATACTTCTATCACAGTCCACAATAAATTTTTATATTGTCTGCCAGAAAACTGACACATTCAAAATTACTGTACATTTCTTTCTTCATGAAACAGTCACCAAAAGTTATGTTAACATCTTTCAATAACAGACATATGAAGAATTTACATATACTGAAGAAACAAAACTCTTCTGTTAATGCTTGTGATAGATCAGCTAACTTGTTTGATGCCAAAACATAAAAGTATAATAAATAGTTAAAGTGCTTTTTTTGTAATTATATTATGTAAGGATATATTTTTTATTTCATTATTTTCTACCAAACAGTAACAATGTGCAGACTAACTTGGTTTAAAACCTGAAAACATTTAAGTGGTTTTAAGTTTTGTTTCTCACAAACTGAAACTGGTCTGTTTTTAGTTTGCATCAACATAAACAGACATGACCTGGATGATTTACACATACAGAAGAAAGTTAATCCGTTAATGCTTGTTGAGAGAATTTCCTCTTTACTAAAAAAAACAGAAAGGTGCGAAGGGTTGTTGAGCCGTCAACCACAAACAATGTTGAAGTGTTGAAATGCATTTTGCAAATGTGGTACTTTCCCAGGCTTGCTGCTTCAGGAAGTTAGCCCTGAATCACAGTTAAAGAAAGTTTTTATACACCAAGTATCTTTTTGAACACTATGCCACATCATTAAATCATACACGTGTGTAAATGAGGAACACAATGGCAAAGGACTCATCCAAAATCTTAATATCTGCCCCTTATTCAATAAATACTGGGAACTGATGGGAAAAAGAGCAGACCAAAATCTTAGCAGGGAAGGGGAGTGAGGAGACAGAAATAGAACCGAGGCTCAGCAAAGATCTCCTCACCCCTACTGCGCCTGGCCTTTTAGCGGGGCATTAGGCGGCAACATGACCCTGTGTCCCTCAGTAAAAGCACAGGTTGGGTTGCTTACAGCGAGAATGCTCCTCTAGAGAAACCTTAATTATCCCCAATTGCATGGGTTCTGGATCAGGTATTTGGGAAACAGGAGGAATCATTACCTTGTATTTTACTGTGCTAAGGCAAAATTCCTGTGCCCACCCACTATTAGAAAGTTCTGCTGTAATTTTACTTGTGTCAATTCTGATAATCCTGCTTTGTATGCGGTGTCTGCTTTTACTAATTTGGCTCATAGAGAAATAATAATAATAAAAAAAAGAACATTAGAGTTTATACCTTATAAAAAAAATACGCTTGATCAAAAAATAAAGTTCATGCTGAGTGAAGCACACTTTGAGACAGTTATTCATGCCTTTGTGACCACCCGGCTGGATTACTGCAATGCACTTTATTTTTGTGTTAGTAGATT
Organism: Cyprinodon variegatus; assembly: GCF_000732505.1. Taxonomy (NCBI): domain Eukaryota; kingdom Metazoa; phylum Chordata; class Actinopteri; order Cyprinodontiformes; family Cyprinodontidae; genus Cyprinodon; species Cyprinodon variegatus. Next base: position 273,340 of record NW_015151456.1, on the reverse strand, counting down.
TATAGTTTCCTGCCTGCAGACAGTTCAAAATTGTGCTGCACAACTTTTAACTGGGATACACTGAAGTTTAACTCACTCGCTGCCGGTCAATATTAGGATTCATTTTAAAATAATTGGTGGCCTTGTCCCACCATATATTGCTGACCTCCTACATCCATATGTTCCACTTTGTCTCTTAAGTCAGCGGATCAATTAATCCCATCAGTACCTACCTTCTGTGTAGTTGGTCCTGTTGGGAATTTATTTTCAATGGTCATCCAGGGATGCCTATTGATGTTGTGGATTTATATTCTATTCAATCCCAGCCAGCTGGGAATTTATATTTCTCATACTTTAAGATGTTAATTGCCCTCCCCGGTAGGGGTGGTAAATATTTTATTTAATCAAATATTATTTAGGCTGATATATGTTGTTTATGAACACACAGCCCTACTAGCTGTCTGTTAGAACAATAAATTAAAAATTTATTCAAGCACTAATCATAGTCAGTTATTTCTGCACATACATGGAATAAATTCCCCACAATTTCTGTTCAAAATATAAGTTTATTAACAAAAATCATTCAGCTCCAACAAGTCTAACATATTTCAGTTTAAAACTCTTAACTAAAACTAGTGAAACTCAACTAAACTAAACTACTATGTATAAAAAGAAAGGGGAAACATGGTTGAAAACTATATAACAGTGTCGTGGAAAATGTCCTCCCAACGACTTAAAATTGGTGCTAAGTCTTATAAAAATTCTAAGTTCTTAAAAAACAGTTGAGAAGTCTTCAAACAATGATAAAAAATTAGGCAGAGGCAGCTGGGTCCAGGTCCAGAGTGGTTTATTGCAAAATACAGATGAACCACCCGAGATGCATACCGGTAAAACTTCTGACTTACATGCAGAAGGAGGCTCGAGGAGCATTATTTTTAAAGCCTTTCTTTTGATCTATCAAAGCCTTTTCTTTACACTTTCATGGTGACATTTATTGCAGTTAAATCAAAACTCAATATGTCAAAACAACGCTTTCATCATCCAGTGTGACTTATGTTTT
>NW_015151456.1:268574-271285 GCF_000732505.1 Cyprinodon variegatus | reverse complement strand
CGTTGAGGATTAAGACTGGATCCGAGACCCATTCAACCAGGAATCTTCAACAGAAAAACTGACAATGAAAGAAAGAGAGGAGTGGGCACATTCAAACTCAAATTTAGTGAGCTCCCACTGGATCAGTTTTGGTTGGCTTCTGCATCAGAATACCCAAACATCTCACGCCACGCAATTGAGCACCTTCTTTTTTTCCCCACTATTTACCTGTGTGAGCTGGCGTTCTCTACTCTGGTTTTCATGAAGAACAACAGGAGGTCACGGCGCTCTGTTGAACAGGACTTGCGTGTGGCCCTCTCCTCAGTGCCACCAAGGATTAAAAAAAACTGTGCACACCGACAGGCACACGTGTCTCACTAGTTTTCTTTGCTTCGTTTTTAATTTTGTGAACCATAATTTAAATAGGCTGCTTTGATGAAGCTTCAAATAAAATTTTGGAATATTTTGTTAATAAATATTTCATGAGTAATATAGTTGTCTTGTCACAATTTATTTTGAATTTGTACATAATTATAACAAATATTTTGCTAAACACGATGGATGACACAGGTTTTAAATGCTCTTTAGTACAATAAGTGTGCCTTGAGATTTTTACTTGTCCTTTGGTGTGCCTTGGGCACAAAAAGTTTGGGAACCACTGCACTAGATGACTCTTGGTCATACTTGGTAATCGAAATGTAATCAGCATATGAGGAAGACGTAAACACTAATGTTATATTAGTGTTAAACCCTTAGTGAAATTAAGCTTGTCCAAGCTTCAACAACAGCTCAAAACATGTTACTGTAGCATAGCATGCAGTCCATCCTATTAGCTTGTCTTTACCCATCAGTAAACACATGACATGTTCAACATAATCAAAAGACATATTGTTTGTTCTGTCCTTTATTGTGCCAAACCTGCATACCATTTTTGTCCATGTCAATTTAGAAGGTTGAGTTTCATCCAGCAGCAGCTTAGCAATCAGGGTAACAGCAACCAGGGGTATCTTTGTCTCAGGCTAACACCAGGGGTCCTTCTCATCCAGTCTGGCACTGTAAGTTCTGAAACTCAAGAGAAACGTGTTGCAAAAAGTCTGTTTTGCAGCAGTCTGGTGCTGAATGGTCAACCATGATGACTTATCTGTGATCATTCTGGAGATCTGGGTCTTTTTGGGCCTGGGTCTCCATCAATCTCCAATTTGATGGTGACCCTTCTCAAGTGGACTTCAGCACCTTCATGGGGAAAAAGAGCGGAGGGGAAAGAGGGAGAATCCTGTGTGGTCTGTGGTTTATTCTGTCCTCACACAGAGGGGGGTGGTTGGTCACACCTCTGTAGGAGTTCCTGTGGCTGAGAGAGGGGGGTTGCAGAGTTCTTATAGCTGCTTGTTCACCAAACTTTTATCCTCTTCTCTCATCATCATGTCAAGATGGTTCCCAATGTCCACAATGCATTATCATGGCATATGGCATAACACTCCCAAACTCTGGAATTATCTGCCACTGTGTATCAGGCAGGTTTTCTCTTAGATCATTTTTTAAAATCTCTTTGAAATTCTAATTTTTTTCTCTTTAGCTTTTAATGCTATAAAAGATGTCGGTGCTGGATGATTTAATGTTTTTTTCTTTTATTCTCTGTATTTTTTTTTTTACTTAATTCATTTAATACTGTATTTATTAATCTTAGTGCATTTAATTGGTCTTGTTAGTTTTTAAAGTGGTATATAAAAAAGATGGATTGGATTAGATTTTACTTTGTGCATATGATGAAAGATTTAGGAGTTAAAGCCTTTTCATTTTTCTTTTTCTATAGTGACCATCTGAAGTTTCTAAATGGCCACTTTGGAAAACATAACCAAACTAAAACCTCATTCCATAGCTATTGAATTTGGCATTACTTCCCCTTTTAATACCCAAATCCATACATAAGCTCTAAGAACAGGTATGTAAAAAAACACAAAAAAACAAAAACAAAATACAGATGAGTGAAAAAAAGATTTTCCATAACTCAAAAACTTTTACTGCTTTTTACTGCTTAGGATTTGCCATAAATCCAATTGAACATTTGGAAACTATACTAAAACCCATGGCCTGTGTCAGGAAACCAACTCCACACAGAAAGCCCACACTCTTATCTTCAGGTAACACAGAATAGATGTCAGACTAAATAATACTACTTCAGCGACAGTTTCAAGGTGTTGCTTTATTGTATGTCTGGTACCATGTCTTTCGGTTGTGCTGTTCTTTTTGCATCTCATTTCAGGTGATAAAGCAGACTGAAAATGTTTTGTCATTGTCTCCTTTCTGGTTCCTCTTTCTTTAATCACTTCTCTTTTTTTTATCTCTTTCTTCTTCTGTTTTTCCTCTTCTGTTCTATTTACATTGCAGTGTCCATATAATCTGTAAAACTCCCTACATAGTTATAATGAAGCAATTTATTTGCATGAAACAAGTGGAGCAATATGGCAATTGCCATACTACTTACAATTATTCTTATTGCCACATTGCCAGACAGGATACTGTAAAAAAAAAAATGGAAACCCACTGAGTTGTTATGATTACCATGTTGAAGACTAACAAAAAGCATGTAGCCCAGTTTCTGAAGAAAAACTCACTAAATATAAGTGGAGTTTATATACAGTTTCCATCCATCCATCCATCCATCCATCCATCCATCCATCCATCCATCCATCCATCCATCCATCCATCCATCCATCCATCCATCCATCCATCCA
>NW_015151456.1:263054-264403 GCF_000732505.1 Cyprinodon variegatus | reverse complement strand
AAAACAAATCCATTGGATGTAGTTTCCAAGTTTGAAAACGTTTCACTTTCCATCCAGAAAGCTTTTTCAATTCAAAATGTCAGGAATAGCGTTAAGTTCGAGGTTGTATACAGTACCCAAACACGGCTTGTTTTTGTTTTGAAAACATGCAAATTGGAACAGACAAATGGTGTTGGAATGGGGGTCGTTTGGCTTCTTTTGTTACACTGCAATACCCCATGCCCATATAAAGGTCGGTTGTTAAAGGGGATTGTCGGACTGGCTGATTCAACAAGGTCCTCCATTCTCCTGTACCGGGGGTGGGGCTGGGACGATAATGGGACGGGATTTACTCAATAGCTGCATTTTAAGTTTTTGGAAGCTGGAACCTGATTCCACCCCTTCTGTTTAAGGTTGGTTTTTCTTTCTTAACATAGATGGCTGCCTTCACACCCCTCTCAAACCACCCATTTTCTTTCTCCAAAATGGGAACATTCTGGTCGTCAAATGAATGTCCTTTGTCCAAAAGATGTAGATGTACCACAGAGACTTGTCCAGAAGAGGTGGCTCTTCTGTGTTGGGCTATGCGTTTGTGGAGAGGTTGTTTGGTTTCTCCAATAAAAAGATCAGAGCATTCCTCACTGCATTGAACTGTGTACACCACCCCGCTCATATTCGGTTTGGGGGTTTTGTCCTTGGGATTTTAATTGAATTTATTTATTTATTTGACAGGGACAGTCTACATTAAAAAGCATTCCTGCAAATGCACCAAAATTAGCCAAAAGGCAATTTTTTTATCTGTTGTTGTTGGACAGATCTTAAAATTGTCTAACTAAAAAGAAACACAACAATAAGCATTTTACAATGAAAAATACTGACATAAAAAGAAATAAAAACAGCTATAACTCCTCAAAACTGATTTAAAAATACAGAATAAGTGTTCGCTGGACTACAGAGGTTCATAAAATAGAACAAAACATTTAAACTATGTATACATACATACATACATACATACATACATACATACATACATACATACATACATACATACGTATACACATACACACAGCAGAGACACAAGTGGCAGCATGTGTAACCCCCAGATTCCACATACTCCGTCAGCGCTCCGCTCCGCTCCGCCCCCCTGATGTACGTCGTGCGGAGCGCTTGTCTTTCATGTAAATCAATGAGAGCTTTTCCACATCCACCGCTACTTCTCCGCACGTCTCTGTCCACCTCTTATAGCTGCTTGTTCACCAAACTTTTATCCTCTTCTCTCATCATCATGTCAAGATGGTTCCCAATGTCCACAATGCATTATCATGGCATATGGCATAACACTTTACCAAACTCTGGAATTATCTGCCTCT
>NW_015151456.1:257089-258347 GCF_000732505.1 Cyprinodon variegatus | reverse complement strand
CATCCTTTCTGGTGAAGCGAATGTTGTGGTCAACTGTGTTGATGTGTCTTATGAAAGCGTCCACTTCTTTTTGCTGGATTTTGATGAATGTGTCATCCACATATGCAAACCAATGGCTTGGTGGTGTTCCTCTGAAGGTTTCCAATGCTCTCTGGCTACATTTGGTGACAAGGCAGATCCCATGGCACAACCAGGCTTTTGTCTTTAAAAATCATCCCTGAACTTGAAATAGGTTGTGGAAAGGCAAAGGTCCAGTAGATTGCAGATCTGGTCTGGAGTGAAATTGATCCTGTTGTTTAGGTCACTGTCTTGTTGAAGACCTTTCCTGACTGTTTCCACTGCCTCTGATATAGGTACGTATGCATGTGAAAAGAGAGGTAATATCGAAAGACACCAGGGTTTCTCCTGGCGTCATCTTTAAATGTTAGACTTTGTTAGGAAAGTCTTTGGAGTTTTTTATGTAGTGTGGTTATGTTTCCCATGTATTGGGCAAAAATATTAGTAAGCTGTTTAGCATTGTTGTATGCTACTGAATTAATGCTGACAATGGGTCTAGTGTTCTTTCCTTCTGAATTTTTGAGACTCATATAGGCATGGAATGTCCTTCCTGTATATAATTTAAAATAAGCCTGTCTTTTTCGAGTTGCTTGAGGCAGTCCGTGATTTTCTTTTTGTAAGCGTAGATTGGATCTCTTTTCAAAGATTAATTTGTGTTAGTGTCACTCAGTAGAGTGATAATTTTGTCCTGGCAGTCGGAAGTGTTGAGGACCACGGTGCATCTTCCTTTGTCTGCTGGTAGTATTTCGATGCTTTGGTCTTGGCTAAGAGATGTTGCCCCACCCCACTCCAGGGGATGTGCATGGGGTATTGTAGTTTAACAAAAGAAGACAAACAACCCCCATTTCAAGGGGCGGACCCCTTTGCCTGTTCCAATCTGCATGGTTTCAAAACAAAAACAAGCCTTGTTGGGCTACTGTATAAAACCTCAAACTCAACGCTATTCTTGACATTTTGAATTGAAAAAGGATGCAAAGCAAAACATCTTCAAACTTGGAAGCCAAATCCAGTAGATTGTTTTTAATTTTTTCGGTTCTTCTTCGATTCTCCTCAAGTTCCAGTCATTCTAGGATTAACCTGGCTTTCCAAGCAAAAACCACATATTGACTGGCAGAAGTTGGAAGTTTTAGGCTGGTCTACTTCCTGTCTTGGTTGCTGCCTGCGCCCGGCAAGATCAGAAGCTGCTGAAGCCACTTAAGAC
>NW_015151456.1:250393-252409 GCF_000732505.1 Cyprinodon variegatus | reverse complement strand
CCCCACCCCCCTAAAGCTCTGGGAAGTTGTAATATCTCTAGTTTAATTTTGGGTTTTCTTCCTGCCCAAATGAAATCAACCATTGCCTTATTAATAGCCTTAATGTCTTCTGATTTCAAAATTACAAACAGCATAGCTGTGGGATATATTATTTTAGGAAGGATGACCATCTTAACAAGATTTATCCTCCCAAAAATGATATTGGAAGAGCCCTCCATCTTGTCAGCATCTCGCACAAATCACCTGTCAGTCCATCGATATTTTGCTTATACACTTGGTTAATGGTTGGTGTAACTTTAATTCCTAAGTATACAAATCATGACGGGGCCCATCGGAAAGGTTTAATATATGCAGGTTCACTATCCCCCACCAAGTTGTTCAAGGTCATTATGACAGATTTATCAAAATTCACTTTATATCCAGATAGAAGACAAAAATCCTTAATACATTTAATCACAGCGGGTAATGAATCAGTTGGATTTGTCAATGTCAGAAGAACATCATCTGCATAAAGCAGAATTTTGTGCTCTTTTTCCCCAATTTTGACCCCATGAACATCTGGATTTTGTCTAATGGCCAGAGCCAAAGGCTCAATGGCCAGAGCGAACAAGAGTGGTGAGAGTGGACTACCTTGAGTTGTGCCTCTACCAAGTTGAAAGGTAGAAGACAACAGACCATTTGTTAAGACAGAAGGTATTGGAGTGTTGTATATTATTCTAATCCATCTCATAAAATGTGGTCCAAACCCAAATCTTCTCATAATTTCAAACATGTATTCCCACTCTATCCTATCAAACCCCTTTTCGGCGTCCATAGAAACAACCAACCCTGGAATTTGGTAAAAGTTGACGTAATGGATAATATTAAAAAGGCGTCTTGTATTATAATACGAATTCCTCCCCTTAATAAAACCTGTTTGGTCAGCATCTACAATCGAGCACAAAACTTTCTCTAGCCTAAGAGTTAAAACTTTTGAGAGTATCTTATAATCCACGCCTAGAAGGCTGATATGATAGGCCTATAGGATGAACATAGCTCAGGATTTTTATCTGTTTTGGCTATAAGTGTTATATTAGCTCTGTACAAAGTCTCTGGTAGTTTTAGTTCCTCAAACAATTTGTTGAACATTCTCAGCAGCAAACTGCTTAATTTTCCCTTCATTACCTTAAAAAACTCCACTGGAAAGCCGTCTGCTCCCGGACTTTTACCGGACTGAAGTGCAGATATAGCTTTATCTACTTCCATCTGCGTTATGGGAGAATCCAACAAGATAACCTGCTCCTCAGAAAGTCGGGGAAATGTTACATCATTTAAGAAAAATCCTGATAACAGGCTTGTCATGTCAATCTCAGAGCTATACAAAGTAGCGTAAAACTCTTTGAAGCTATCATTTATCTTATGATTTTCCATTTGTCTCTCACCATTAGAATCGACAATCGCTGTAATAAAAGATTTTGCTGGGGTGTTTTTTGCAAGACGAGCCAAATATCGGTTAGGTTTATTAGCTGACTCAAAAAGTCTTTGTTTGGCAAAAAGAATATCTTTCTCAGCCTTATGCATTATTAGATTTTGGAGAGCTGTCCTAGCGCTTTTAAGCTCATTTAATGTTTCTGTAGATTTAGTACAGTAGAATTGATTTTCCAATTGTTTAATATTATTCTCAATCTCTAACTGCCTTTCTAATCGTTCCTTTCTCTTATGACTTGTGTATGAGATATCATTAGTTTCTCAATAAAATGTTGTTTGTTCATCTAAAATACGTACAAATTTGTCGTCCAACAAAGATACTGTGCTCATTCTCCAAGATGCTGATCGCTCAATATGTCTTAAAGGCTGCATAGCCAATACTACCGGAGCATGGTCAGAGAAAAGTATTATTTTTGAATCCACTAAATGTGATAATAATCCACCTCTCCTTGGTGACGCTTTTGAATATTTCTCTCTGATTATGTTGCAACTAGCAGACGGTCCCTAAGTCATTCTCCCAGCGCGATAGGAGACTTGTTTTAAAGAAAC
>NW_015151456.1:247306-249800 GCF_000732505.1 Cyprinodon variegatus | reverse complement strand
GGCTTACCACCTGGTTCACATTCGTGAGGGTGATGAACGGAAGACTGATTTTAACACTCCTACCGGTCACGGTGATTCCTTTGTGACGCTTTTTGTGCTTACCAATGCTCATGCTCTCTTCCAAAACCTAGTTAACGAGGTGCTCAGAAACATGGTATGGGATTTTATTTTTTTGTACCTTGACCATATAATCATTTATTCTCTGGATTTGGAGTCCCATAGAAAACACATCAGGTCTGTCTTGCTTCGTCTGCTTCAGAGCCAACAGTTTGTTATGAGAGAGAAGTGTGACTTTCATTTAAACACTGTCGTTTCTGGGTTTTGCTGTTTCCTCCGATCAGATCTCCATGGAGCCCATGAAGGTGCACTCTGTTACCGACTAGCTGATTCCCGGGTATAGAAAGCAATTACAGAGGTTTTATGGTGTTCGCTAATTTTTACTGTAGGTTTATTAAGAACTACAGTCAGGTTGCCACTCCCCTTCACGGTCTCATCTCCTGCTAAGTCAGGTTCTGGTAGTCTTATCAAGCTGATCAGGCATTTCCAAAGGCTCAAGTCGTTATTCACCTCTGCACCTGTTCTGGTGTCACCGGACCCCAAGAGACAATTTATTGTAAAAGTGCATGCTCCCACTACAGGGGTTCTGATGGTTTTTAGCCAGTTGGCTAAGGATGGCAAGGTTCACCCTTTTGCCTTTGTCTATAAGAAACTTTCAGCTGCGAAAAAGATTATGATGTTTGGTACAGACAGTTGCTGGCAGTTAAGCTAGCTCTAGAGGAATGGAGATACTGGTTGGAGGGGTCTAAGACTAATTTTCTGGTTTGGACAAATCACAAAAACCTAGAGTATCTCAAGTCTGCCAAAAGACTCAATCCCAGACAGGCGAGTTGTGCACTTTTTTTTTATTGCTTTCACTTCTCCCTTTCTTTCAGGCCTGGGACCAAAAATGTCAAACCCAATGCTGTTTCCAGGATTTTTAAAGTGGATGAGGGGAGTTCTGGTTGTGCTGAGGAGTTTGTTTTGCCAGAGTCTGTAAGATGTTCCAAAACTATGTTTGATATTGAAAATGAAGTCAGACAGGACATCCTTAACCATCCTTCTCCAAGTGGTTGCCCTAGGAATAGCTTGTTTGTCCCAGAGTACCTAAGGAAGAAAATGTTAAACTTCTGTCATGGCTTTTGTTTGTTCTGTCATCCTGGTGTTTTCAAGACTATCACTTTTGTTCAAGGCTCACTTTTGGTGGCCTTCTTAGTCTTCAGAATTTGCACAAAATTGTGGCAGTCTGTCCCCTCTACAGTTCAAGATGTCCAGAAGGCCTCCATCTGGTTTTCTCCGACGTCTGCCTATTCCCTCTCAGCCGTGGTCTCATATTGCCATGGAGTTTATCACTGGATTATCTTTTTCTGGAGGTAACACAGTCATCCTCACTGTTGTTGACAGATTCTCTAAGACGGTTCACTGGGTTCCACTGCTCAAGCTCCACTCTTCTATGGAGATGGGGAAGACTCATACATGAAGTCTTTCGTTTCCATGGTCTTCCCACAGACATTGTTTCCGACAGGGGTCCCCAGTTTGTTTCCCAATTGAGACCAAGATCAGTATTCTCTTTGAGACCGATTCCACTGAAAGGGCCAGTCAACTGTCCTGAGTCAAACATGCCATTAACTCTCCTCCCTCTAGCACCAGTGGTCTCTCTCCATTTTGGGTTGTTCTTGGTTTTCAACCACCAGTGTTCACGATCCAGAAGGGGGATTCCCTAAGCCCACCTTTCTGCTCTCAAGTGTCAGCGGACCTGGAGAAAAGCTAGAAAGGCCATTTTTAAGGCCTTGGTTGATCAAGCTGAAACTGCCAACCTTCGCAGGATTCCTACAACAAATTACCAGATGGGTCAGAGGGTTTGGCTTTCCACCAATTATCTCCCCTTTAAGTAGGATAGTAGAAAGCTGACCCCTCGCTTTATCGTCCCGTTCCCTATTTCTAAGGTGGTGAACCCAGGGGCAGTCCACCTCCCTCGTTCATTGAAAGGGCACCCCATGTGTCCTCGTTCAAACCTGTTGTTACCTCTAGGTTTGTTTGATATGTCTTCTGACCACGGCTTGGATTAATGCCCTGTATGTTTTGGTTCTTCTGCATGCTCTGGCTGCTGAAGGACACTGCTCCTCTTCTCTCCTGGATATCTGTTGCCAGCTCAGTAAAAAGCAACAGTGTTTTGCTTCTCCTTCTTTTCGGCACAGAGTGAACTTTGTCAGGTTTGTGGCTTTCATGCTCATTATTTTCCATTTTTTGAGATTTGAAGTCAATGACCTAAGCATCTACTCCTGCAGTTTTCAGTGAGTCCACCACAGCAGACAAGCAGCCACACACTACTTCAGTTAATGCTCTTTTCAATGTATCACTGTCTGTTTTGCTGGAATTCTGGGTCCTATGTTCAAGTTTCAAGAATTTATTGTCATTGTCAAAAAAAGGCAACGAAATTATGTTTGGGGTACAATAC
>NW_015151456.1:244002-246309 GCF_000732505.1 Cyprinodon variegatus | reverse complement strand
GCTGCGTTTCCCCATCACATACGGTTTCCCCTGCATCTCCGCACAGCGCAGGCGGCACGATTCACCACGCAAGCATCAGGTAACGCACATGCTCCCTAAAGGCGCGCAGCAGTCGCCCTGTGCTCGCGCCACAGGAGAACTATGGAGAGCGTGAACGATCAAATGATAGCCCATATGGAGAAAGGGAGAAATCTGGATGGGTGGATGGATGGATACTCTGCCTTTTCAACCTACTGTATATTTTATTTTAAACATTATTTGATGGCCTTTGTGGCAGGGATGGAGATCCATATTTATGTCACACACAGAGCATACATCTAGATAAGATAGATGGATAGATAGATGTCGCAGTATCTATAACAACCCAAACACACAGGCTTTAGAAACACACAGCGAGAAGGGTGGGCTGGGTGGTGAGGGTTACGGGGGTGAGAAACGCAAAAGTAACGCAATATTTACTTTTACCAGTAACTAGTTACTTTTATTGTGGAGTAACTCAATTAGTAACTCAGTTACTTTTTGGGAGAAGTAACTAGTAACTATAACTAATTACTTTTTCAAAGTAACGTGCCCAAAACTGGTCCTCTCTTTGTTCAGTCTACCATAAATACTCTCCTTGTGCAGTTCCTCAGTGCTGGTTCCTCGTCATACCTCGTCTTACCCAGTCTTACCCTGGCTCCTTGTTATTCTTTTCGCCTGATGTCTCCATGGTTCTGGTTTGTGTCACATTTTTCATGTTGGATTTTTGGACTTTTGGATTCCTGCCTCTGTTACCTGTGTTTACTAATTAAAACTGCGAGAAGTCACCTGTGCCTCTTAGCCTGTGCATTTGGGTCCTCTAAACCAGGGTTTTTCAACCCTGGTCCTCAAGGCACACTGCTCTGCATGTTTTGGATGTTTCTGAGCTTCAGCACACCTGATTCAGATGATTGCAGTTCAGCAAAGCCTGATAATCTGCTATCGATTGATAACAGGTGTGTGAAAGCTGGGAAACATCTAAAATATGCAGGGCAGTGTGCCTTGAGGACCAGAGTTGAAAAACACTGCGTCTAAACCACAACCAAACCTTGACAGGTGAATTAAAGATAATACTCAAATTAGAGCTTCTGAGTACCTCATTAGGGAGACCATAAATACCCACAACTTCATTCTCTTTTTGCTTTATTTTAGAAGAAGTCATCAAGTAAACTGTAGCCACTGTTGGCATATAATTTACTGTCATCATTTTCCCGCTTTTCAACATTTGATCAGGCTCAGCAGAAGATCGACAATTTTCCAATAAAACCTCCAGTTTAATATTTTTGGTCCTTACTTATGCATTTCCATCCAAAACGGATGCAGATTACCAGTTCCTAATTTTAATTTTAAAAACTGGTGAAATTATTTGTTTGAAAAATATATTTTTGAAAAGTAGACACCGTAATAGTCCCAACTAGTTTCTACAATGACCTACACAATTCTTGTAGATTATGAAAATGTAGATGCTCAGGTAAAACATTTTTTTTGATAAAGTAACACTCCAGATAGGCTTTCCTCCAATTTTCTAATTTCAGAGAGGTTACTTATCATGTGGGTTTGTATTTTTTCAGGAACGCGAAGAATCCCTCCAAAAGATATAGAAAGAATTGACATTTGGATCATGATGGCCCTCTGACTCACACCCTTCCTTTTGATATCTTTAATTAGACTGTGGTAGTAGACAAATCGATCATCCTTTATGATCTCAGGAATTTGTATATATTTTTTCTTTTTGAACTTTATTTAAACAAAGTATTTACAAATCTGTTGAAGGCATAGTAGAGGCAGATTTCAAAAATGGAAGTACAAGGCATTATTGATAAGGAACCAAAAAGTAATGAAATAATTATTAACATTGCAACAAGGGGATTCATGTTAGTATTGATAAACATTGGTGGGCAAACCCATCAGTATTCCAGTCAGGTATTCGTATGATTCGATACATTTAAGAGATTTCAAATATAAATTGAATTCAGTTTAAAAAAAAAAAAAAAAACTTTAAAGATTGGGGATGATCTCAGCACTCTTTGTTTATGAATAAAGTTTTTTGCTAAACACAAAATTAGGTTACAACAGACTTCTATTGTTTTGTTTATTAATAATATTCTAAAAGTTACCATACCTCTAGAAATAGATTCAGGACGTGCAATTTTTTATTTTACAGACAAACGGCTGCATAGAGTTTGTAATTCCCCCCAGGTACGACAGGCACAAGTGGCTTTCTCTACCGATGGATTTATTGAATCTTGCTTGTTCAGACTCATAAACCACACCGTGAAAACTAAAAGG
>NW_015151456.1:238723-242952 GCF_000732505.1 Cyprinodon variegatus | reverse complement strand
CATTCCATCTTAGCTAGGTAGATTCGTCCTTGATAAATCCCTCTGTAGCCATAAGTTTAGTCGTGACTTGCATTCTTCTATTTTAGTTTCTACATTCAGAAGTTGGCTTCGTTTTTGGTCTCTGGATAAGTGTATCCCCAGATATTTAATTTCAGGTTCATTAGGGATATTACAGATGTCTTTCAGTGGGGTCTCATGTACAGCCAGCAATTCACACTTTTTTTAGGTTTAATGTTGGCCCTGAGACTTTGGAGACTTTTTTGACTTTAGCTGTAGTTTTTTTTAAATTTGGTGTCTATCTTTCAAGAATATTGTTGTCATCTCCTAGTTGGGTGATTATGTCTGTGCCAAGTACATTAAGTTTTTTAATATCAGTACAGTTCTTAATATAGATAGTTAGCATTTCTTTGGCTCAGATAAACAGGTATGGTGAGATGGGGCAGCCCTGAGGAATACCCACATTAACCTTGAAGCTTGGGGTGGTGCCACTGCGCCGTAGGACACAACTGCTAATATCTCGATACAGTCCACGGATAAATTCTCTAAACTTGACACCGAATCCAAAGTGTTTAATAGTCGAAAGAATAAACGGATGCTCCACGGAGTCAAACGCTTTGTAGAAGTCTAGAAAGAGAAGGGGACCATCATCTTCTATTCTATATTCAATGATGTCCATTACCAATCTATTATTATTATGGATTGATCTTCCCTTTAAGAATCCTGACTGTGTATCTGCAATTAGATCTAAAATCCCTGTTTGGAGACGAGACTTGAAGATGTAAGTTAGAAGTTTGAAGTCTGAATTTCTTAGTATAATGGGTCTTCTGTCATCTATGATTCTGGGATCTTTCCCAGGTTTTGGAATTCAGACGCAGGGGCGCCTCTAGAAATATTTCATAGGGGTGGCCAGATGGGGGCTCTTAAATTCTTGGGGTGGAACACAAAAACATAATTTCAGGGTTTTATTCTACTGCTGTGGTAAAACTGCCTGTGGAAAACTATCATAAAGATCTAAGTAAACACCTACTCATATCCTTTGGCTTATTGTGTGATTATTAATGTTACTAATGTGCACAGACATAAACCAGTTAACATTTTGAGTCAAACAATAGTTGTGTTTTATTTTTTTTATTTGAAATAAGTTGTACATTTATTCATTTTTTGAAAACATAAAATTACTACCGGTCCAGGAACAGGTGGAACACCTGCTTTCACTGAGTTCTGCCATGTTTCTGTCATCAAAGGTGCTGACTGTCCCTGGTCTGCTGCTGTTTGATGCTTTTCCTCATCACTGTTCTTTACTAAAGCTGCTCTGGGTCCTCATCATCCTCCTCCTCGTTCTTCTCCTCTCTCTCCTCCTCCTTCCTATTTCTTTCTCCTCTTCTTCCATCCTCCTTATCTCTCTCCTCCTCCTCCTCCTTCTTCTCATCTCTCTTCTGCTCCTCCTCCTCTTTCTCTCTCCTCCTCCTCCATCCCCCTCCTTCTCCTCCTCTCTCTTCTCCTCCTCCTGCTCCTCCTCACTGGTTATCTGTTTCTCCCCTGTCATCTCTTTCTCTGCTTCTGCTGTAATTCTCTTCTTAAAATCAGAACAGATGTCTGTGGACTTTCTCTTCATGTCTGAAATCCACAATCACCAACTCATCCAGTTAGCTACATAACTATGTCAAAAACACACTAAAAGCTGCTTTAGCAGTATAATGTTACAGTTCACATATCCCCTTTTCTTTTAAAAACAAATGATTTGACTTATTTATTTACTGTTAGTTTTATATGCTTTCTCACCGTTAAAGCGGGCACGGGCTGAGCCGTAGTTCTCAGAGCGCACAAGAGCAATCTGTACCAGTAGCTCATTTGCGAATGCGCAAGCAAATATCAGGTAGGGGAGAGGGAGAGCATGAGCACTACGGCGTGCGAGAAGGACAGTGAGAGTGGCTGCTATGCTGGGTGCATAATGGGGTGAAACGCTAAACCGATGCTACTACAATTTACACTGGCCAGTCGGGGGGCCAGTGGGGTGGCCAGGGGATTGCCCAGGGTGGCCATGGCCACCCTCGGCCACCCCCTGGTGGCGGCCTTGTTCAGACCCCATGTCTCATTGTTGGTGAAAGCCCACAGGTTTCAAATATTTCAGTAAAACCTTGTAGCAGCAGATCTCCTTAATCTGTCCAAAAGTGTCTGTAAAAGTCTCCTGTGAGACCATCAGATCCGGGGACTTTGTTAAGAGAGAGACGACCAATCACTGCATCAAGTTCTTTAATTGTTATTGGATTATTACATTTTTGTTTGAGGCCTTCCTCCACTTTGGGAATATGTTTGCCTGTTTCAAGAAAAAAAAACTTCACAATTGGGATTAAGATGACGCCACACGTCTACTAGACTTTGTTCATTACAAAAACTGTTAAATATTTTGTTTTGATAACTGTAATTATGTTTAGAAGGCGATTCATCATAAAATTCATCTTGGAAGAGGTTAAGATCTCCAGCAATTACAACATTGTTGGTTAAATAAAGTTATCTTAGGTGTTCGAAGTTTAGGGTTATTTTTTCTAGCAATAATTTGTTCTGGTTTGGAGTATTATAACTATATATATATATATATATATATATATATATATATATATATATATATATATATATATATATATATATATATATATATATTCAGCAAAATGAGAGTTAGGATATCCAGACAGATGGTGAGGAATTTACGGAAGCATAATCCTGTCACGTGAGAAAATACATTTTTGCTAAATATATTGTATAAAGTTGATAATTATATTGTATAAACATGATAATTTTATTGTGTAAACATGATAATTATATTATATAAATGTAATATTATATTGTATCAACGTGATAATTATATGCTTTATTCAGTAGTAACCGCGAGACTCATTTCAGATGAAGAACTTTGTGCTCCAAGTAGGTTTTTGAAGAAAGTGGAGAGAGGATGGCTGAACAGATGGACACCGCTTTACTGCGATTTCTTGTCTGTCAGTGTCTGAAGGTGGCACTCCATGTAAATGTTTGGTTGAACATGATAACTACTCCAGGTAATCGTGAGACGTTTTCACTCTGCATGTCATCTCCTCAGCAGCACAATGGCGAGTTTATTGGAGTTGATCAAGTTTTGCTTTATTGTCGGTCTAGGACATGGAGAGATACTGATGCTGCTGCACACTGGATGAGATCAGTATTAGCATGCACACATTGAGAAGAATCCTGCAAAGAATTGGATTCTACAGAAGAAAACATCAATTAGATCCTCTAGATGTGTCAGCCTTCCTCATTGACCAGCTTGAGTGATATGGAAGCCTGCACGGATATACGTTTCACCACCTTAAATGTGTTCAACATTGATATGTTGTGACTCAGAATACAGTGAGACATCTGCTATCATTTCTGTTGATAGATCCAGAAGTTTTGAGAAGTGATTTTCAAAAACATTTATTTGATATAAATGTTAATTCTTTTTATAAGCAGTAGTAGTATATACAGTGGGGAGAACAAGTATTTGATACACTGTTGATTTTTCAGGTTTTCCCACTTGCAAAGCTTGTAGAAGACTGTAATTTTTATCATAGGCACTCTTCACTTGTGAGGGATGGAATCTAAAACAAAAATCCAGAAAAATACAATGTATGATTTTTAAATAATTAATTTCCATTTTATTGTGTGAAATAAGTATTTGATACACCAGAAAAATGAAACTTAATATTTGGTTCAGAAACCTTTGTTTGCAATTACAGAGATCAGACGTTTCCTGTAGATCTTGACCAGGTTTGCACACACTGCAGCAGGGATTTACTTTTAACTTTGTGTCAACAACAACCATTAGTTTTTTACAAGAAGCATAACTGTTTTAATTGTCTAAAATCTCTAAGGAAGTCAATTTTTAAAATGTCCAATTTGTCCTCCCCTGCCCTCAGATCTTAATAAAAAGAATAAAAATAAGCTGAGAATTTTTTGTCACCTTGTTGAATGGCAGAGCTCAGTCTTGAACACAGCACTTTCCTTCAAGACTGACAATGATTGTTTAATACTTTCAACTACTTTAGATCACCAATGAAATGTAAAATAATACCAAATATAGGTAATAATTTGTTGAAACTCCAAAAGAGGTTTGATCCATAAGAAATGATGCAATACAGTTTGTTCGAGGGGAGTTGCCATATGTCGTCATAAGAAGGTGCCGGACCCCGAACAGATCTGGTACCTACACCCATAGA
>NW_015151456.1:233181-237931 GCF_000732505.1 Cyprinodon variegatus | reverse complement strand
GCAGTATCACAACTACATGTCTGACTTTTTTTTTAACAAACCAAACAGTTTGAGAATAGTTAGACAATTGAGGAAGTTATGGTTATTTCAGTACATGCGCCATTGAAACACAATGCTACGAATGAGCGAGCTGCCTGTGGTAAGATGGCCGCCACGTGCGGACGTCGACCCCCTTTGGCTAGCAGCGCGGACGAGACATCTAGCCTTTATTATGGATATCTATGCCTACACCCATAGACATATATGCAGAGTGGATCCCGCATCGACCGCACTCGTCTATAGAGGCTGACGAGATTTAGGGGCGCCATCTTGAGGCGGTTGACTGCTCTGCTTAGTATAATGTGTTGACCAGGCACAGAATCAATTTTAGTCAACTATAACTCGCTGAATATTGAACTCATTTTCACATTGTTTTTTTCTGGAAACTTTTAAACCATAGCCATTATACCAAATGGTTCAGTGCATTTAAATATTCTTTGTGTGGTTAAAAGTAATATAATATTCAGACAGAATGTATGTATGTTGCAAATAACAGACATACATTTAAATCATTTTTTTTTTAAATAAATTATTATAACTAGAATTGGGTTACACTAATTAGTATAAAGTAAAACCTTTTTTACATGTTAAAGGACAAATGTAAAATATGTAGATTGTAAATATATTTTTATTATTATTATGTCCATGTAACATAACTAAATGAGATTGGATTAACTTAAATATCTCTTGTTAATTGTAATCTATTGTATCTAGTTGGGTCAATTCACATTGTGTAAACGTAATACAAGTTCATAAAGTTAGATTACCTTAACAATTTTGTTTTTAACTTACATAAAAAAGATTGTGGAACCTGTTGACAAAAATATTTTAAATAAAGTCAATGTTTAATTTTTTTGAGTGCATGGTATCCCAGGGCAACAGGACAATTTAAAAACAACAGGATAGTTAAAACAACTGGAAAGTTTAAGTTACTGTAGAAATGGTTGGAGGGTGGAGATGTCCTTATTTAAGACTTGGAGGAAAAACTGTTCAGGTGCCTGGTGGTTCTGGTCCTGATGGATCTGAACCTTCAACCTGATAGGAGAGATGTGAGCTGGGTCCCCCACTATCCTGCTGGCCTTCTGGGATCTTGTATTGGGCAGAATAGCTCCTGTTGGAAGCCTGTGAAGCGGCTTGCTCTTCACACGATGCCCCATGATTCAATAATCCTCCTTACAACATAAGCATCTTTTCTATTGCAATGTAATGTTGACAGCTCATAAGACACGATATGATCATTAAATAAAAATGTGGTGCCAAAATCAAGTGAAATACTTTTCTAATACCATTTCTGATTGCTTTGGGGATAATGTAAAGTTAAACATTATAAGTTTAATTTAATGTTTATTCAATGTAATGTTAAATAAGGGAAACTAAAATATTTCTGGTCTGGCTAAGACAAATATGAAACCCTATTTTACTATTTTTTCTGGTAATTATATCTCAGTTTTTGTATTTTTATGTTGTTAAAAATCTCTTAAATATGACAATATTGTCTTCATTTAAAAGCCAAAGCACACAAGAAAGGTGAGAACATCTTTGGTATTGTCAACCAAAGATGAAATAGCATGGCCTTTTCTAAATTTTACGAATAAATGTCATTGCATTATTCCTGTAAATTAAAGCTGACAATAACACAGCCAATAAAATAATCTAATCAGGAGACATGTAAATATTAGATTCCAGTCTCCTTTTAAATGTAAGTGTAAAAGGTGGTATTATTTTGTTGACAAAATGAAATTTTCTTTTTCTAACATGTTTTCTACTTTTAAACAGTTTGTCGTGGAAGATTTGGAAGAACCTGGAGGAAGGGAAAATGAGTATTTGGCATCCTTGGTATAAAAGACACAAGAAGACGACCCATCCTGAAGCTTGTGACAAAACAATCCTAGCGTTGCCTGATCCCAATTATACGCCGATAAGGGTCCATTATCATCACAGATCAGTGGAGGGTGTACATGACTGCTTTGGCTGATAATGGATATGTTCACTATTTAATCACAGCAGGTCATTTGTAAATGTTTAAGTCTATATTGTAGGTGACAATACACAGAACATTGAGAGTACCTGATTTAACTACAAATCCCTGGTTTGGAGACTGCGTGGAAATAGAACAGAGAACTCAACACACCTTGCGCCTATAGAATGGACACACTGGCTGACAAAGTCACATAAGAATGGTCCACTTGTCCGCTTGCTCCATGACATATGCAAAGAGCACAATGTGTAAAATATATGTATTCTTTAGAATAGAGGGATATTTCTTTGTGTTTGGATTTGGCTTTTTACCTGTAGATTCTTGAATAAATACCCCCCTTTTTTTTCTCTGTAGTTTTCGTCAATCTTCAATGTTTTGGAGACGTTACATTGCTATAAAATGATAGAAATTGCACCTAAATGATTAAGTAAATGCATAATTTATTAGTAGGAGTTCAAAAAGGTATGATGCTTCACTTTATTTCAGGATACACAAAAATATTAGGTAATGGTCAGATACTGCTTAAGTAATGATTAGTTAATCAGTTAGTACTTGGTATGATGCTTCACTTTACTTCAGGGTTCACAAAAACAGTAGATAATTGTCATATACTGCTTAAGTAATGATTAGTTAATCAGTTAGTACTTGGTATGATGCTTCACTTTACTTCAGGGTTCACAAAAACAGGTGGATGGTCAGGTACTGCTTAAGTAAAGACTGGTTAATTAGTAAGTACTTGGTACAGAGCTAAACTACATGGAGTTTGCAAAAAAAAACAATAACAAAACAAATATCCAGAGAATGATTTGGTACTAAGTAATAGATAGTTAAGATGACAGCAGTTCAAGAATAAAAAAAATGCTATTGTCTTTCATCAAAAAGTATTAAAATAGAGATAATCTGATTAAATCAGTTATCACTGACAATGACAAGCTCTGACCTCACTGCTGCAAGTTTTATTCAGAAATTACATAGAGAATATTTCCTCTGTTTCTTTGCTAACTAACCTGTTGAACCCCAATAAAGCTTGGCCCTCTGTCCTCCAGTAAATAAAGGTTAATAAAGCTCCTCTTTCCTCCATAAAAGACATTTCATCCCAGCGTTTCGTTTCCCGAGCCCATAACATCATCAATGACCCCTAACACCTCCACCATGGACTGTTCTCTCTGCTGTCCTTGGGGAAGAGGCTTCGTAGCATTCGATGCAGGTCCAGCAGATACAGAAACAGTTTCTTCCCCACTGCCATCAGGCAGCTGAACTGTTAAAAACAAACAAAAAGAAAAAATCTCTAACTCACGTCACAGAATCTATATCACACTGGTAACACCAAACCAAAAATACAGCATATTTGCACTAAATATATTTATGCTCTGAACTTCCATATCAATGCATTTTCTGCAACATGTTTTTGTCTCCCACACTGTTTACATTTGATCACTGCTTGTCTCTTTATTGAATGGAAATGTTCATTTATTTGAAAAGCTGTACTAAACAAAATTTGGCTTTGTATACACAGAGTCTAAGTGTTCTCCTGGTGAGTAATAATTTACTACTCCAACTACCAATTAGTTCCTGATTGTTTGATTTCCTTAAAAATAGACATAATTCCCCCAATAAGGCTTTACTGTGTGCTCCTCACTAAATACTGGGTAATATGGCTGGGCAGTGCTTTTCCCAGTCAGGTCTGGTTATTAAAATTGGAGGGTGTATTCCAGTAGCATATTATGAGGCTAAGTTGTGTGTTTCCCAGTAAGTGATGGTTGGTTTCCCATTAGTTCTGGATGAATTCCCAAGGTGTTCTATAGAGGTTAGTCAAATTTTGTCTAACTCATTGTAAAATGTTCCGCAATGGGAAGGTTTTCTTTATAGATATACACATTTGCAGCCAGAATATGAAATGATACAGAAGAAAGAATGAAATATAAGATTTAGTTTGATTAAACTGACATTTTTGGTTATATTTGAAACATATAAGCATAAACTACCAATTTGACTAGCTTATTAAACTGAATATCAAAGCATGGTTTACTGGTCAGCGTTTTCTAGTGTCACATTTTGCAGCCAAAATTCATCTGAGTCTTCACTAGCCTTATTGGTATAAACACTGAAATGTTTGACAATTCTACTTTTCAAAATGGTTCAAGCTCAAATTATCTAGTGAGAATCTAAAGCAAAAACTAATTTTCAAGTCATGCAACTGATTCTCAATGAAATTTAAGCTAGAAATTTGACTGGGCTATTTTTACATATCTGTAAGCTTTGGTGTAGACAATTTTGTTTCTGGCTGCATTTCATATATATATATATATATATATATATATATATATATATTTTTTTTTATGCTGAAATGTATAACTGAGCCATAATCGTAAACAACCTCCATCCTCAAAAAGGTTTTCTTTAATTAGCTCCATCCATGTTCTCATAAAATTTGACCAGCTTCCCTGTCAATGCAAAATAAAATAATCCCCATGGCATGATGCTTCCACCCTAATGGTTTTTGTAAGAATGGTCAGCCATAAGTCCAAGTTTTGCAAATAGATTATAAAGTTTACCAATTGTCATTTCGGACCAGGGGTCCATTTCATGCAGCAGGTTTGACAAACTCAGATTCAAATCCACAGCTCTAAATTGATCTAGCATAATGTGGGGAACTCAGTTTTTGGTTTGACTATGGCTGCTATGAATTTACTCAATCAACTCTAAGTAGGTCCATTCAGAATTGAACACATG
>NW_015151456.1:214139-233060 GCF_000732505.1 Cyprinodon variegatus | reverse complement strand
TAAGTTTCTTCCTGATTAAAATCCCACTCCTAGACTCTCCTCTCTGTTGTTTAATTTGTAGATCACTAAAATAAGTTTCTTCCTGATTAAAATCCCACTCCTAGACTCTCCTCTCTGTTGTTTAATTTGTAGATCACTAAAATAAGTTTCTTCCTGATTAAAATCCCACACCTAGACTAAACTGTAATAATTTATTTTCTCAATTATGTTTTTGGAGCAGAAACTAAATTTTAGAAAATAAAAAATGGAATTATAGTAGTATGAAAATTTTTTTTAAATATCTAGAAATGTTTACATATTTTAAGTGGCCATTTTGACATTTATCAGCTTGACTGAATATGTATTTATGATTTCTGAGATACATTTCTTCATAATAAAAATAATAAAGATACTCACTAGTAACAACAGGAATATAGAGATCTGAAATTCATTTCTAGACATCCAGGATCTTTATTCTAGATGTGAAGTATGTAATTTTGACAAGGAAAAGGTTTTTGTCAGATATAAGGAATATATATTTAGTAAAAAAATTACATATCAATACAGCCTGTGACCACAATAACATTATGGGTTTATTTCTTGAATGGTAGTGGATCAAAGTATCTATTTAGGTCAAATCACCTGGCAACAGTTAAATATTAAGTCTAGAAACATTCTAATAGATAGGACCAGTGTATTATGTTGTGGGGTCCCTCCTCATATTGATTCTGTCATTTACACAGTAAATACTAAGTGGCTGCAACCTGCAACCTCTTCTGTCATGATCTGGACATTGATGACTGGATTATTGGGTCATTTAATTCACCTGTCTAGGTCTGCCCGGTTTCTAATCACTGGTCATCTGATCCACCTATTTCTGCCTCTATTTAAGGAGCTTGCATCCAGTCATCACCACCAGATTATACTCGTTCTCTCATTCTAGTGTTAGGAGGGTTTTTGCCGTACCTTGGTGTTCTGTTTTCCTGATCCTGACCTGTTCTGCCTTGCAACCACTGAGCCTGCCTGTTCCCATCTGATCGTAGTGGTGAGAGGATTTTTTCGTACGTTAGTGTTTCGGATTACCTGATCCTGACCTGTTCTTCCTCTCAACCCCTGAGCCTTCCTGTTCCCATCTGAACAGTCTGCCTGAACTGTCTTGTCTCAAATATTGGGTCCTCTGTTCTGAGTAATGACAGCTTTTGACAAGTAATATCTGTTTTTAAAACATAATGTGTCTAATAGACGTAGTGATTATTATTTTGTTTTTTTACTACGACAAAAGGCTGACTGAACCAGGAAGTAAAACAATATAATTGGCTGTAAGGAAAGTGGAGATAGAGGATAAACAGATTTAAATGAACAAAACCTGCTCCTAACCAGGTTAGCTATGGGGAGAATGTTGCAGCATCACAGCAACAGAAACAGAGGTTAAGTTAACTCTCTCTGTGAAATGGAAAATTCAGAGTTTCTCTAATTTCAGGTTTAAAAAAGAGTTTTCAGTAAACCTGCTTTGTGAAACAGACCCCAAGATCTTTCTTTCTCTTTTTTTTTTCAGCAGTTGTACCTAGCAACTTGTAATTTTCAGATGTTATATAGAACAGTTCCAAGAGCTGTTAAAACTGAAGGATACTGTATTTAAAAAAAATAGTTCTCTACAGTTCTTCATAAAAGAAAATACAAAAGAAAATACAGAGTTAGCTTAATTGTTAAAGTAAAGTAATGCAATACAGTTGATCCAAATCAATTTATTGAGTCTATAAGGTTAAAAATAAATTAAGTCACACGAAATTCAGTTATTTATAAATTATTGAAGAAATAAATTTAAGTTGGAGCTGATTTTTCTTTTTAGCATTGATGACAATGGTGAAGAAAATAATTTTTAATTAAAAATTCCCAAAAAAAACAATTAAATGAAACTAAAATTTAAATGAAAATGATTCAATATTAGTTGACTCTTGGATTTAACTGAATAAATTGAATTGATTACATTAGTGAACACTGTGTGCTATGTGTTAAGACTCACTTTTTACACTGAGATCTGTGGAGTATGACGTTTCTCCAGTGGCAAACTGTGTAGTACAAGTCAAAGGTTTTCTGTTGTCTTCCCGAGATCCAATAAATGTTAGATTGGACTCAGTGATGTAGTTATAACTAGCTTGTTGGTAGTTTGTTACTTCACTCTGCATGTCTGAATAGTTCCATTCAATTGTCGGTCTACTTTTTTTGCACTTGTAGGACACAGAACAAATCACACTCTTTTCCACACCCTCTGTCAACTCTCCTGGTAATTCATTCATTTTGATTTCTTCATTAGGACATTTAACAAAGCAAATTGAGAGTTTTTATTTTATTTTATTTTACCTTCTAAGTAATATTTAAAGTAACAGAATTTAAATACTAACATCTATATTTATACTTACATTCAACATGTATTTGAAGCTCGCTTTTGGCACTCTGTCCACCAGCATATCTCACAGTGCACTCCACCCTGCTGTGGTCTTCCTGAACAGTCCATGTTCTTTCAATTTTTCTTTCCCAAATCCCTTCTGACACTGGGGTGTCGAAAATGTGGTCTGTCCCAGGTATCCCATCCAGAGACAGGGCAGGGGGTGCAGCAAAACATGTATGCTGCACTATACAGGCAACTCTGCTTTTTTCCCCCACCCTAGGGAGATCAATTATGCTCAGTTGTGGAGCTTGTGCATGGTCTATAAGGTCAAAGAAAGATTTTAAGTTAATCGATTATGACACGTAGGTAGATCCCAGAAAAAGAGGAAAGGGAAAAATGGCACAGAATTTAGCATAAATGATTATTTTCTTTTTTGACAATTATATATCTAATTACATATGTATATACGTACCGGAAACCATAATCTCAGTGCTTTTATCCAAAAATGAGTGTCCCTGTGAATGGTAGGAAGTAATTGGGTGCTCATCGATCCATGGGTAAAGTCGATCCTGATTGTGGTACATCTCCAACCTTTCTATTTTAAGGCTACAATTCCTGTCTGTCACAGAGCCTGTTAAACTTGTTTTCCCATCATATCTGTTCAAAATATTTCCTCCTTTTTGGTTGAATACAGTTGGATAGCCATTACTCTGGTACAAGTACCATAAAACTTGGAGGCCACCTGGCTGGGAATTACTGTAGGTAAACTTGCAAGGAATGGTGATACATGACCCTTTTAATCCTGTCAAGCTTCTTGGAGTAGTGACAGACCATCCTAGATTGAGCATGTTCCCTGAAAAAAGCAAAATCCAAAGGGTAACAATTTTTGTTACATATTAGAATTAGCATTATCAATAAATAGTAACAGATATGCTAAGGAGAAAACTGTAAGCCTACATCTATATTCTCAACTTTATGTTGCTACTAGGGTGTCTTGTCTTTCTTTGTGCCCTTGTGGCTGCTAAATTAAAAGGCTGTTGTTTGCAATTAGCTATATTGACTCTTAAATCTTGACTCGCCATGGGTAATTCTTGCAATTCTAGACAATCAGAGTGATTCCATTGAATACATTGCGGTGCATTCTAGAGGTGCCGGAAGCTGTTTTATTTTAGGTGCTTGATTGTTCAGCCAGAAACAAAGTTGGTGAAAAAAAAGTTGATGAAGAGACAAGTAGATCCTGTCAAGTTCAGAAATAAAAAACTGCATGTGCAGACTTTGGATCACGTTGCCTGTTTTTTTATGTAATAAAAAATATGAAATAAATCAATCCAAAAATGGTCATATACAACGGGATAAATAAGTATTGAACATGCCACCATTTCTCTCAGTACATATATTTCTAGAGGCGTTATTGACCTATTTTCACCACATGCGGGTAACAATCCATGCAATTCACACATGCAAAGAAATCAAACCATAAATGTCCAGAGCTTGAGTTATGTTTACTAAGGTGAAATCAGGGAAAGTGTTCTGAACACACTTACTGGAATGTATTTTATACTTTGTACAAAAGCTTTTGTTGGCAATGACAGCTTCAAGACACCTTCTGCGTGGAGAAATTAGTCACATGCGTTGCTTAGGTGTGACTTCAGTCCATTCTTCCACACCAACAGTCTTCAAATCTTGAAGGTTTCATTGGCTTTTTCTATGAACTGATCTTTAGTTATTTCCATAGATTTCATATTGGATTCAAGTCAGGTGATTGGGCCATTCTTGCAGCTTTGTTTTCTTTCACAAAGGCCAATTGAGAGTTTCCTTGGCTGTCTGTTTGGGATCATATTCTTTCCGAAATGTCTACCTATGTTTCATCTTCATCATCCTCTTAGATGGCAGCAGATGTTTATCAAGAATGTCTCTGTACATTTTTCTATTAATCCTTACTTCAATTATTTAAAGTTTACCAGACCCATATGCTGAAAAACAGCCCCACACCAAAATGTTCCAACCTCCAAACTTCACTGTTGGTCTGATGTTTTTTGGGTGAAGTGCAGTTCCATTTGACCCCCAAACAGGATTGGTATTATGGCATCCAAAAAGTTAAATTTGGCTTCATCTGATCAGACTATATTCTCCCACTATTTTACAGGCTTTTTCAAATGTTGTGAAGCAATCTTCAAACGAGCTTCAACATGCTTTTTCTTCACCAATGGAGTCTTCTGTGGTGAGCATGCATGCAGGCCGTGGTAGTTGAGTGCATTACTTATTTTTTTTTCTTTGAAACAATTATACCTGCTAATTTCAGGTCTTTCTGAAGCTTTCGAGAAGTGGGCTCTGGCTCTTGGACAACTCTTCTGATAATTATTTTCCCTCCTCTTTCAGAAATCTTGCCAGGAGCACCTGGTCATGGTTGTTTATGGTGGAATGATGTACTTTCCACTTCCGGATTACAGTATGGTCCCAACAATGCTCACTGGAACATTCAGAAGTTTAGAAATCCTTCTGTAACTAATGCCATCATTATGATTTGCAACACTAAGGTTGCGATAGTCTTGAGAAAGCTCTTTACTTTAACCATCATGAGATGTTTCTTGTGTGATAACAGAGACACCTTTTTATATGTGATCCTTTGAGACTGAACCAGCTGATATTAGTTAATTACGGCTGGTGTCTTGGCTTTCCATGTCTTTTTGCCCCTCCCTTCCTTTACATGTTCAATACTTTTTCCCTGTTCCATTCCACATTATTACAACTCACCTAATTTCTGGAAATCTATGGTTTGATTTCTTTGTATGTGTGGACTGCATGGATTGATATGAACATCTGACATGTCAATAGCACCTCTAGTAATATATTTACTGAGAGAAATGGTGGTGTGCTTAATAATTATTTTACCTGATGTATGTGGGATAAAATGCTATAGTGGAGGATATTTCTGTCAAATTATATATAAAATTGCAGTGCTGTGTTTGACGCAGGTTTCTCAGCTAAAGAACGTCTTAATGACAATCCTTAAATTGTTTTAGAAAAAACAAGAAAGAAAAAAAATTTTTTAAGAAAAAATTATGTATTTAAATTTTCTCTACCATACAATGCTTGCTTTAAAGGAGGGAAAATGTAAGGTTATATCAGGATCACACATTCATGACATATCACAATAATAAAAAAAATAAAAACATTACATTCTACACATTTTAAATTTGGGAAATATTTTCTAGAGACTAGTTATAATAAAAATCTAAATACTTTAATATTTTAAATACAAATAGTGATTGGTGCCTACTTTTTACCAATATGGGGATACTCCTATCCTGGGTTGATCGACCAGGAAAATGTGCAGAACATCTCAGATGATTTCCATGGTCTTTGGCTGATGGTGTGAATGTCAGTGTAGAAGTAGTTTTCCACCAAGTACCATCTTTGTAAGTATTGCTGGTAGCTGGCATGTTAGCATAGTTCCAAGTAAACGTCGGTTTATTGTTAGAGCAAGTGTATGAAACAGAACACGTTACCGTGCTTGCAACTCCTTCAAGATATTCACTTGATGAGGACCTGATAGTCAATGATGAAAAAGAACCTGAAATAAAAAGAGGAGAATCATGACTGAAACACATTTACAGACATTTGGTTGATGATTTAGATATTAAGAGTTATCACTAACATTCTGCATAAAGGGTTTCAGAAGTTTCTGCTCTTTTACCACCTGGGTGCCAGACAGTGCACTCCACAACTTGGTAGTCTCTATCTAAGACTAAATCTGTTGTTAAAGAGGTTATAATAGTGCCATCAGACATCGCATTGTGAGTTAAATATTCATTTCTCAGTGGGATGTTCAAGTAAAGATTCGGGCGATTGGTGAAGCATGTGTGTTCAGCAGAACATTTTACAGTTACAGTATTTCCAGCTTTTCTTTCACCGGTGATCGTAATCTCTGGTGCCTTTGGTGAGTCTATGGAAGAAATGTAGAGACTTGAAAATATATCTTACAACTTATTATGTAATTGTGTTCAAGGTTTTAACTGAGAGCATACCAATTACTTCAATCGTCACAGTTGTCTCATAGAATGCATATGTGCTTCTGCCAACATTTTCTGGATCCACCCAAGGATAAAGCTTCTGTCTGTGGTCATTCCATTTCACAGTTTCAATCTTAAGGCTGCAAGATTTCCGATATCCTAATACGCTGGTTCTTCCTTTATATAAGGGTATGACATCATTTGGGTACCATTTGTCATAGACCAAAGGATATCCCCTGCTTACATACTGGTACCAAACCACTCGATCGGGTCTTCTAGGTGGATTCCAATAATAGTCAAAGCTGCAAGGGATGGTGAGGCAGGAGCCCAACAATCCCTTGATATGTTTTGGCATTTTAACATCCCAGGCCTGGGATATGCCGTAAAGAGAACCTGCAAGAAATAAAAACTCTGAAGTAAAAATGCATTACCTATTTCCAATGCAGATGGCATATAATGTCACACTATAGAATATTAAAATATAAAAGTACCCAAAATACAGAAGTGCACGACGAAGTGGCTAATCATCTTGACATGAGGGTATCTGTAAGAAAGGAAGAATATTAGTAAATTAATGATAAAAAAAAAGGTTTAAAAAACACTTTTTAAAAAAGCATATGCAAATTAACCCTGATCCTTTTCTTGCTCTACTGGCTCTAAAAAACACACCCATCATGGGATTGGATTTTTCTCCTGCACAATTACTGATGGGCAGAGTCCTAAGAAGCAGTTTACCAAGCTCAAACGAAATGTTTAAATTAGCAATTCTAAAAAGTGCACAGTCTCTACTTCAATGCCACAAGAGAAAGCAGGGCCGTTTCAAAGAATTTAGGGGCCCAAAGACAAATTCACTTGAAGTATTATGCCCCTTCAGCAATATTCTGATAACATTGTACTTCTGTGTCATGAAAATCACTGAATTTGAATGTTCAAACTCTCCAAGATGTTACATCTTTCATACCTAACTTTTTGTTCACTTTAAAACATTCACATATCGTACAATGAATTCTGTGCTAAAGCTTCTGATGCAGTGAAAATTCCTGTTACTCATATTTTAAAATATTATAAGCATTTTGTGATTGATATCCATACATAAAGAAATAAATTTTACTAGAATACATTTTTCTTAAATTGCATCTATTTTTTACATCTGTGCTTTTCACTTATCAATTAATTCTCAAAATATTCAGTTTTAAGAGTTTTCTGGATGCTTTTTTAATTTGATTCATTACACTAGAACTTCTTTCACAATCAGCAGTAGATGCTTTAAATGTAGCACAAATATCCACCAGCTGTTAGATCTCTTTTAGTTTCTCACATCTAAGTGCTACAGCCACCATATCTGAGAATGTGCAGACTGACTCCTGAGTATGATTTTGCTTCATTGTGTACTTGAATTTAGCAGGAAAATAAAGTATAGACGGAGCATTGCGCTGCTCTATGAACTGATGCGTCTGGTGTGTGCATGTTGGATAGCAGGGCTTTTACAAACCGGGCAGTTTCATTGTTCTGGAAGCCTAGATTGGTAAACAATTTGGGCCAGCACATCTTCTTCTTCCCTTTGGATTATTTATTTATGCATCTATAGTGGTTTTTGATGTGCTGAATAAGAACTTGTGCTGAACTTTTTTTAAAGGACACTGATGTTTTATTAAACATATTCATCCAACTCTTAAATGTATTATTATATAAAGAAAACTTGTAGTTCAGAAGGTATTACAGTACCTTTTTGTACTTTCTTAAGATTTTGTTTAGGAGTGTGACTCTATGCATGTACAGAGTTCTGCATGTGCATGTCAAGTTTGGAATTTCCACAGTTGCTGATTAAATGCTTAATAAATCACAACTTAAAGGTATAATGGTGGATCTTCGCAAAAAAAGACCCACGCTCTCCACTTGTGCAAAAAAAATTGCATATGCACAACCCTGTACCTGCTCTGGAGAGGGAATGCCTACTAAAAAGAGCATGCTTTAGCAAATTTTTCCTCATGCTCGCTCTGTTTAAAAGTTGCTGTCATTTGTAAAGTACATTTACTTGATTGCTGTACATTATTTGAGTAATTTGTTGTAGGGGTACTTTTAAACTTTCACTCCACTTCATTTTAAAGTCAGATATTGTACTTTCTACTCCACTACATTGCCAAGAAGCTGCTAGTTACTTTTGCTCAGGTTAACTTTGTAATCTGCTGTTGCTGTTTTTCTTTCTTAAAATGCAATTTCAACATAGCAGATAGCAGCCCTTAGGACTAATTTTGGACACCACTGTTTTAGAGATGTGCAAGAAATTCCAAAAATGTAAGAATTTCAGGGCAGTTTGTAAATTTTATGAAGGTATCAGTTGTTGCCATGTGGTCAAGTTGCCAGTAGGATGAGGTCTCAAATCAGAGCTAGAGTTTCTTTGAAATTTTGTAAAATAAATTAGTAAAATAAATACCAATCGTGTTTAAAGGTTAAGACCCAAAACTTGGAAGTTATATGTTGGTTGTAGCTTTTTTTTCTTCTTTGAAATAACAGAGTTCTACCAGAACCTTTCTTGCATTTCATATGAAGCTGAAATACATAAAAAGAAGATGTGTGTAAAGTTGTTTGGGTGTACCCAAACCTTGTGGTTTTGAGGAAGACAAAGTCATTCAAGCATAAGAAATGAACATAAAAACATAATAATGGTAACATAAGACACAAGTCTACATGTACTTTCAACAGCTGTCATGACAACACAATAGTACAAATTTCAGTAAAGCAGTACAGAAAAAAACAGAATGTTTAATTTAAGAATATTAAAAGATAAATAAAAATTTTATGGGGAAAATTATATTATTGAATTTAAATATTAATCGTTTCATCTAGAATCTAAATGAATATCTATTTAACTTTTTTGTATTCTTTAATGAGCAGTTGGTCAACATTGTAGAAAGTGCTTAAAAAAATTTACCATGACTTTTAAAATCAATAGCGACTTACCTCCAGATATGAGTGCCTAAAAGGTGTTTTCCAAAACACAAACTCTTCCCAAAAATTGTGGGTGGGTGGCTGGTGGGACAAAGAACTCTATTGCTTTTTATAAAAGACACTGAAAACCACACCTCTGCATAAAAAGACAGAAAATAAGGAAATGAAAAAGGGAAGTTATGCTTCCATGGCAGTAAATTAATACCAACAGGAGGCTTTTTCTGCTATTTTTTGTTGTCAGAATAATTTAAATGTAAACTTGGGTAAAAAAAAAATGTTTAGCAGTTTATGAACTTCTTGTAAAAAAAAAAATCAAATGATGTAAATCATTCAACAATTACGAATGAGATATTAATATAATTTCTAAGTTTGATCAGACCCACACAGCTGTGCTCTCTCAGTGATATGCCTGAGTTGAGGTTCCTGTTTGAGACACAAAAGGCCCTCAAGTAAAAAGCAAAAGAAAAAACATTGTCATTACAGTCATACCCCATGCAGAAAAAAATGCACCATTTGTTCCGGTAAATATTACCTTGGTTTTTATGTAGAATGTGCTGCAAATTGCCATTTAATTGTCTTTACTTTAAAATGCAAACTTCTATTTAATGTGTTACTTAGAAATAATTCATAGATCTATATTCATCAAAAGAAAATTCAGTAGCAAGGACCACTCCTAAACTTAATATGAGTTTAAAGGTTTGACTGAATGGAGTATGAAGGGGTGAAAGAATGAGGTATTTAGGGATGAATGTATGAAATGATGAAGCAATGAGGGTTCAAGGGATGAAAGTAAGAGGGGATGAAGGGGTGAGGAGATGAAGGGAGAAAGGGAAGAGGGGATGAAGGAAGGAGTGGATTAGGGGATGAAGGGATGAGGGATGAAGGAATTAGGGATTAAGGGTTGAGGGATACGGGGAGGAAGGGATGAAGGGTTGAGGGATGAGGGGAGAAAGGCATAAAGGGATGAGGAAATGAAGGGATGAAGGAATGAGGGATGAAGGGATGAGAGGAGGAAGGGAAGAAGGGATGAAGGGAGGAAAGAATAAAGGGATGAACGGGTGGGAGTATGGGGGTCGGCATCATCTGAGGAGTAAACAGAATGTGTGAAGATGTCTGTGTGGGAGTATGATCTCCCAGAGAATTTGGTTCTGGTTCATTTCTCTGAGCTCGCATTGAACCCCCTAGATGGACCATGCAACAGAGAAGAACAAGATGAGGTAATGAGATTAACAGAGAGAAAAAAGGGAAAATGGTGGAGGGAATGAGGGGTTGACGAATCATAACAGACTTAGAGGAAGGGGTGAGTGGAGTATAAATAGAGTACTAAATAATTGGAAAGGTGGTTTGGATGTGGGCCTGCTCCCGAACTTAAGTTAGCCTATTAACTCCCTTTCCCTAGCAAGGACCACACCAAAACTTAATATCAGTTTAAAGGTTTATTGATTGAATGGAGGATGAAGGGATGAAAAAATCTGGAATAAAGGGATGAGGGTATGGAAGCATGAAGGGATGAGGGATCAAAGGTTGAAAGGGAGAGAGGATGAAGGGGTATTGGACGAAGGGATGAACGATGAAGGAAGGAAGAGATTAGGGATGAAGCGAGGAAGGGATGAGGGGATGAAGGATGAGGGGATGAGGGGATGAAGGGATGAAAGGATAACGGATGTAGGGGGAAGGGATGAGGTGAGGAAGGGTTGAGGGATAAAAGGGTAAGAGAGTTGGATCTGGGAGGTACTTGTTCTGAAATCCAGATCGGTCTCAATTTTCACAAATATACATATGTGATTCATACAGGCACACAACAAGATTCAAACATGCACAGAATGATTCATTGAAACACACAAAAAAAAAATCCACAGCCACAGTACAAGATCCATACATGCACAGAACAAGATTCACCAAAGTATTTCTGGTCCATAAACAATTATAAATTAAATGAAAAAATACCAGTGGTCTTTAAGCTACAATGCATTTGTGTGTGGTTTTTGAGACTGCATTGACATGCCTCAATACATAAATGCATTTTTTTAAGCAGAGCTCCCTTGTATAAACCAATCACAAGAAAGTACTCCACGGATGTCCCCCAGATCCGACATCTTCCGCTCCGCCTGCTCCGTTCCAGACCGCCAGCGCAAAGCAAAGCCTACATCCTCCGCTGTTCCTCCTGACTTGCTCCGCTCAAACGTCCTTGGAGCTCGAGAGCATGCGCTATATTATTTAATTCATAGGACAAAAACATGCAGTAATGAACTTTTAATTTAATATGAAATAATTAAATCTCACAATCAGCATCAATTGCACACGTTTTTGTCCAAACATTTTATTTTCCTTGTGGGTCTTTGTAATAATTGTAGCGATAAAAATACAAAATTGGTTTGTTCTCTACTTCCCAACTCAGCATCTCTTCATCCTTGCCTGTGATAAGAAGTTTATTTAGAAGTTGTGAGAGGCGCTTTTGAAAGGACTGGATTTGGTTAAACTTTTAAGCCTGTCGGTATAAAATAAATATTTTGATAGAGATGAAAAATCTGCTTCCTGGTATGATAAAGTACCAGTAATTTGCATCCAATAATTTAAATAAACAGTCTTAGTTTTTGGGAATAAATAATGCTACATTTACACTGCGAGCAGCAGAGGCAGCAGAAGCAGCTAGTTTACATGCAAAGTCAATGGTTGACGCAAACCTTGGCGCAGCAAAATGTCCCGTAGCGCGTTTTGAGCAGCCAAAGCAGCGCGTCATGAGCTTCTGAGCATCTGATGCGCCTGATGTGCTTCAGAAGCAGCAACTGCGTTGGAAAATTCTTACTTATACTGCTCGACACGCCACATCAACCATTTACAGAAGCTGATCTGGGAGCTGGCAGGGAGACAGACACAGCGCTGCTCATGCAGATCGCTTCGATCACTCATCTGAAACAATTTATTAATGCCTACCGTTTAACATTTATTAAAGTACCTGCCAGTAAAATATTTTCAATTTTATTATTCTGGTGCCTGCAGTTTGGATTACATTCGTGAAAAACACCTTCCAGCCGCTGTGAACAGTTGTGGAAAACCGCGAAGAGGTGACCGGGCCAGAGGCTGCTGTTGAACTGGGTTCCCAGTGACAAAACTAAACGATAGTTGTTCTCTACTTAAAAACTGAACGATAGTTGTTCTCTACTTAAAAAACACTTTAGATTTTAAAATGGAAAAACATTTTATATTTTTTGTATTTAAAAATTCAATGTATAACATTAAAGCATAAATACCAAATGTTATTTTAGTGCTAAATTCTGTTTAAAGTAACAGATTATAATTAAAAATGTCTCCGGACCTTTACTGGTTGATGATTTTCTTTATTCAGACCCCACTGATTTATAATTGGTTACCCCTGGTTTAATGTTTATAAATATTTATTTCACGTCTTGTGCGGCATCCAGTGCAGAACATTGGCGCCATCCATATCTAGTGAAAACGAGTGTAATTGGATGAGCAAACACTCATTGGTTAGTTAAAGGAAATCTTCAGAAGCAAGCAGGCGTTCTTCAATGTGCAAACGTGAATTGTCTATGCCATGCTACCATGTTAGATTCAGAAAAAAGACGTTTAAATATCTGAAAGGTCGGACACAGGCGAGAGCGTATCGAGAGATGGAGACCAACAAGCCCTCCCTCATCCTTGGTCTTATGTCAAAGGATTTTTCGAAATAGTCGAAAAATTGAGATTTCAGTTCTAATAGTGGTATCTGGCTGGGTTTTTTTTTTTTTTAGGTTACTTTATACATTTATAATTTAAGTAGATTTTGGAGCACATACTTTTTCACTTTTACTTGAGTAAAGAGGTCAAGTTGATACTTCAACTTTTACCAGAGTGTTTGTAAACTGCAGTATATATACTTCTACTTAAGTAACAAATGTTTGTACTTTTGACACCACTCCTGATGTCATGACTATTTACACAGTATTTTTTTTGCTCTTTGTGTGTTTTATTTTTTGCAATCATGCTTTTTTTTGTATTGTCCTCATTTTATAACCTGAATGTGCCTATTCTAATTGATACCTGCACAGCATTTTTCACTTGAGAAGTGAATATATCTTAGTCATGTTTATATAATAAAAAAATATAGATTACTCTTGAAACTTTTTATTGAGTTTTTTCTTATGTAAATTAACACATGATAAAGCATGACAGTTCCTTATGCAGCTTTATTGCGGGTGCTGATAATAAAAAAACCCCCAGAACATTCATAGCAGGCAAAATGCCTGTAAGTTAATACAAATACAATTATGACATTTACATAATTTTCCATTTGGTTTCGAATTTATTTTCTAAATTAACAGATCACCTTGTAAACACCTTAAATTGGAGTATTGTGAAATCCTGTGTTTGTTTTAGGTGAGGGTTTTGCTGCAGCGTTTTGGACCAACTGCTGTGAACAAGGGCATTTTTGTTGATCCTCACATTCTTATTTTGAGACCACTCATCTTTATCAGATAAGAAAAAGGAATACGAAAAGAGGAAAGAAAACAAAAGAAAACAGTTAAATTGCGAGTGGCCTTTCATACAGGGCTTGTTACCCTGGTCCTCATAAAGTTTCTCCTTCATGCTAGTGACTTGCTTTAGCTATTCTGTTTCTTATCTTCAACAAGATATAACAGCCTTTCACACTAAGGCCGACTGTTCTTCCCCCACATTTAACCCACCCATTCCTCTAGAAATGGCATATGTATTATTAGAGCTGGTGTTATTAAGTTCAGTGCAAGGATGATGCAATAGTTTCTGCTCTGCTTGCAGTTCTGATTCTGATTTCTGATGTTATTCAGCCACAGATATAAAAAACACACTTACTGAAATACCCAATAACATATTAATGATGTCGTCTCTCTGTTATCTGTCACAATTTCTTTTAACATTTCTTCTAACAAACACAGTAAATATTCTTGGTCTGTTTTTGATCTGACCAAGTATCACTGAGCACCAAACTGTTTCTGTCCCTGCGTTGCAGTGGTTGCTAAGCCTTATCATTATTATTTATTTGCCCTGTTTTGATCAGATTATATGTCTAATCTTAAGGAGCACTCCCGATGTTATAGCTATTACATATAATTGTATATGCTCTAGGACAGGCATCCCCAACCTCGGTCCTCGAGGCCTGTTGTCCTGCAGGTTTTAGAGGTTTCCCTGCTTTATCACAGCTGATTATAATGATTGCAGTAGACCAAATGACTGTTAATCAGCTTTCAATTAAAATCAGCTGTGCTTGAGCAAGGAAACCTCTAAAACCTGCAGGACAGCGGGCCTCGAGGATCAAGGTTGGGGATGCCTGCTCTAGGAGAGTTTGTTTTTTAGAATCATGGTGTTTTTCTATTTTCTTATCTGTATTCCCTAAAAATGAATTTTCTAATTTATAACACCACCGTATTTTTTCATCTCATAAGTGATTTGTCTTAATTTCTACAGCTTAGCCTAACCTTACCTACTACACTTTAATGTAAAAGTCAATACACCTGTATATAAGCCATCCTGATTGTACATATTACACCTCAAATCTCTGTGTTACTCCCTTGTATTTTTTATTTTTTATTTTTTTATTTCTTATTTTTATTTTGTTTTTCACTGTGTGTGATACATGTACACTTGCACCTTAATCCCTATTTATCTTGATATACTGTATATATTATTGTTTATAATGCACCTTTTTCCTCCTTGTTTGCACCTTCTTTAATTACTATGCCAATATGTGACCAGTGAATTTCTCCGCTGTGAGATCAATAAAGCTCATCTAATCTGCAACACACATGCAGACAACCTTGTGGTCACTAACCTGTGTTTCCTTTTACAGAGGGCAGAGGGCGCTTGAACACATACCCCTTTGCCACTTGATGGCCAAAGTGCCCTTTTATCAATGTTTTTGTGTGAGTGTATGCGTGTGGGTGTGTGTGTAAGCACCATTTTGGTACCTTAGTGCTACATTAGGTCCTTTAACAATAAGAGAGACCTAGTGAATCAGAACCCAGGGAACAGAGAACAGATTTTCCTGCTTCACAACGGTAGGCAGCAGCTTGACAAAGCCATGATGGCAAGTATTTTACATCCAAGTAGTATGCAGTTCTTCACACACACACACACACACACACACACACACACGCATCAATTTGGCATCTGTATCAGCCGAAGCTGCACAGCCAGGTATCGGTATCGGGGCCAAAATAAGGCATTGGCGCAACACAAAAAAAGTCAATTTCTTTACTCCACCCCACAGTCTCGTGATTGCAGTCTCATGATTTATTTTCCATTTTGTATTATATTTAAGCAGTCTTTAGTTACTCTCTGTTGCCCCCTTGTGCCTGTCTCCTTCCCCCTAGCTCCCTTCTAGTCACTTCAATCAACACCTGCTCCTTATCAGCTGATTACCCCAGTCTTTGTTCTGCCTCCCATATATATAATATCCCTGTGCAGTTCTTCAGTGCTGGTCCCTTGTTGTTTCTTTGTTCCCATGTGTGTTTTCCATGACATTTCTGTGAATTTTTTGTTTTCAGTATTTTGTTTTAGACTTTGTTTCTGTCGCCTTTGGGATTTTGATTAAACCTACAAGAACTTATATCTGCCTCCCTTATCTCTGCATTTGGGTCCTCAACCAACCTCCACCCTCACGTTGACAGCCCCAGATTTCATATTATAGATGAACAGCTAATAAACTACATTGCACCTGATTACACTGCTGATGCAATAGGTGATATGCCAAACATTACCCAGCAGTAGAAAGCAGCCTCATTCACAAAAAGGTTTTATTATACTAAAGGTAAAAATATAAATATATCTTTACCTGATCATAATTTTGGCCAATGACCTCAAACCTGCTTTAAGCCAGATTTTTAGAAAAAGTAATATTTGATCAAATTCTGTCCAAAAATTATATTATTTCCCGTTTTTAACAAGCTTATAGTAAAAGATATTCCAATTTTACAAAGGTGATATGATTAAGTGGCAAATGATACAAAGAACTGGATAATCAAAAGTGTTATGTAGCGGGCCTATCAGACTTTTTGCCAAAGTTATTAAACATAATTAAAAAAGATTAAATAACTTTGACTTTGTGGATGAATTAACAGAAAAATGACACATAAATGTTTGTAATTGCGGGATTTTGGCAAAATACCTTAGTATTACATTTCTTATAGATTTGTGTTAGTTAGGTAAATACCTCTTTTAAAATGGGAAGCAAGGATTCCTAGCTTTCGGTCCACCAGTTTGCATATTGGGGCTGTTGATTTAAATGAAATATTTTATAATTAAAAAATACCAAATCTTGAACAATTTAAAGCTTCTTACTCACCTCTATTCAAACTAATTTCTTGGAGGACAAAGGGAACAGTATTTATGTTAATATTGCAAATAACAGACTACAGTTTGCCTGAAAAACAACCAAAACGATCCAAAGAGGAAAAATATTATCATTTTTTAAATTTAAAAATATATTTAAAGGAGAAAGTCACAAGAAGTTCTTTACTTGGAATATTAGCTTCAAATAGACTTTCTGGGAAACATAAAGAAGAACAGAAACTATGTAAATGTGGCAGATATTTTATCTAGCATCAAAAAAGGAACTGCTTTTTTATCTTGGAAAAAACAACAACCCTATACAGCTATTTACGAGCCATGAAGTGACAAAATACAGAAGTAAAATCTCCAATAAATCTAAATAGCATTCACAGTATTTAATAATGAAATCTCATGCCTTTGTTTAGAAAGAGTCGTCCTTAGTCATCAGAATGGAGCCTGAAAACATCACATTCCGAATTGTCCAAAACTAATTGACAATCTGTTCAACCTGCTAAATATCAGTGAAAAAAAAGTTATGAGAACACAGGAGCCTGCTCAAGTCTCAATGTTTTTTTCTTTTTCTTTTTGTTTTTTAGAAAAGAGACATTCCAACACTGGTTGCAAACGCCTGAAAGGGGTACAATGGAAGCCAATCAAAAGCAGACATCCCAAGTTTCAAAAACTAATTTCCGGGACATTATCATCCAACCCCCCCTCCCTGCAAAAGGGCATTCCCTGGGATGTTTGCAAAAGGTTGCTATCGTAAAATGAGTATTAAGAAAACATAGATCAACTAAGATAAAAATTCAGTGAATGAATGGCAGGGTACACCGTGGATAGGTTGCCAGTCTATCACAGGCCAGCAAAGACATACAAGCATGCACACCGGGCACAAGGCAAACCCTAACCCCTAGGCGTGGTTTCAGAGTGAGGTCCCAGCTCCACCATAACAGTCTACATCACTTGCATCGATTTTATAGTCTTAAAAAGCTCTTTTTGAAATGCTCTTTGTCTGAACCATCACCCAGAGCCTTTTTATCTTGGGAGACGCTACCAGGGGTATTTAAGAACAGGAGTTTGTCGAACCAGACCTGGAAACCTTCTTGCTGCAAGGCAACAGCACTATCTACTCACTATCATCACACTGTGCAGCCTAATTGGAAATTATGTTGATTAATGAGTTTCATTTGTTGTTTGCGGCCTGCTATAACTCTAGACAGAGGATTAGCAATTTTAATCCACAAAAACATCAGTTTTACAATATTAGACAAAATTATAGATTCTGATGGCAGATTCATCATAATTAAAATATCTATTTTTGATACACCATAAAGTGGGACATTTTTATCATCACTTTTAAGCCAGCACATAAATTAATAGTATGGCAACGCATTATACATATATATATATATATATATATATATATATATATATATATATATATATATATATATATATAACTCCCAGGCCTCTGGTAGAGGACCCGAGCTTGAGGATGACACATACCACCCCACGAAGGGTGAGAAAACAGTTTTTTTTTTATACATATATATATATATGAGCGTGTGTGTATATATTTGTTTTTTCTTTGGGTTTTTTTAGACAGAAAGTGACCGAAATACCATGTCAAATCAAAATGAAAAAAAAAGAATCCAAATATAAACAGTGTTTCACCAGGGGACCTAGAGTGAGGAGCACCGCCCTGCGCTCCTCAGACAGTTTGGGAAAGAAGACGGCTGTTGTTCCTTCATTCATTGAAGCTGTTTATGTTTACAGGTTAGTAATGTGAAGCTGGTGAGAACTATCTCCCCTAAAATGTAAAGTAAGAAGTTAATTCGGTACTGATTTGGCAATCACATGCTTAGGCATTCACAAAAAGTGTGATTTTTGTCATAATTGCAGTAATCAATAATTTAGCTATAACGGTCATATAGAAGCCCTTTTAGAGAGACTACGTTTATCAATAAGCTCTTTTCCACCCCCACCCCAACTTTATTAAGTTTATGGTAGTATCCTGACATGTGTTGTGTTATCTGTTAAATTGAAGAATGTTTGATATGTAGAAGTGCTAAGGTTACTCCTAGTTACATGTAATCAGTTTTTATCAGAGTTTCAAATACTCATTATAGCTCTTACATCTTTCCTCTACTTTGTAATCCCACTGACATATAGATATTCAATGCTTATGAGAGCTTAAAGTAGATTTGGTCATCTAAATATGTCCATATTAAATTATATATCTAATAACATGATTAAATCTTTCAGAATTATTACAATTCAAAAAAA